>NW_028230805.1:0-30669 GCF_043228905.1 Azolla caroliniana | reverse complement strand
AAAATGAACACGAGCATGATCATCAAATCCTAGGTGACTAGACTGATGATGTTTCGGTGGCACCACCGGAAGTGGACGGGGTGAGAAGGTCTATAAGACAAAGACAACCTTCAACCAGATATAGTCCACATGAGTATGTATTGCTTACAGATGTAGGAGAGCCACAGAGCTTTCGAGAAGCTATGGCACATGATCAAAAGGAGAAATGACTTGAGGCCATGAAGGATGAGATGAGGTCTTTGCAAAACAATCATACCTATGATCTAGTAAAGTTGCCTAAGGGAAAGAGAGCACTGAAAAACAAAAAGGTTTTCAGGCTCAAAGCCGAGGAACATTGCTCACAACCAAGATACAAGGCAAGATTGGTTGTGATTCAGAAGCGGTTTAGCCAGAAAAATGGCGTTGATTTCGAGGATATTTTCTCACCATTAGTAAAGATGTCCTCTATTAGAGTTGTGCTCCGGATTGCTGCCAGTCTCAATCCAGAAATCGAACAACTTGATGTAAAAATTGCCTTCCTTCACAATGAGTTGGAAGAGGAAATCTACGTGGAGCAACCCGAGGGATTTGGAGTCAAAGGAAAGTAAAACCTAGTATGCAGGTTAAAGAAGAGCTTGTATGGCCTAAAACAAGCTCCTAGACTCTGGTATAAAAAGTTCGACTCCTTCATGCTGAGCCATGGGTATAATAGGACAAACACAGATCATTGTGTGTTTTTTAAGAAGTTCTCAAATAATGACTTTGTTATTCTACTTCTATATGTAGATGATATGTTGATTATTGGTTGAAACACCAACAAGATTGAAAAGCTAAAAAGCTAAAAAGAGAGTTGAGTCAATCTTTCGCTATGAAAGACTTGGTGTCACGACACAGCGGCATAAAATACTTAGTTGGTGAGGATTGAACCTACAACCTCATTTCATTCCATCTTGTCTCCTTCTTCATCTCTGTCTTCATGCTCTTGTGTCATTCCTAGCTTCTTAAGTTCCACGCTCGTAACCCATCATCTATGCTTTGTCCGAGTGCGCGGTTGGTGTGTCCATGACACTTGGGACTAGCCAAGCAAATCATTGGGATGAAGATAACCAAGGATAGAGTGAGCAAAAGGTTGTGGCTATCTCAAGAACAGTATATTGAGAAAGTTCTTGAGAGATTTAACATGGCCAAGTGTAAGCCGGTTAACACTCCACTCGCGGGCCACTTTAAACTCAGTTCAGCTCAATGCCCTACGAGTGAGGAAGAGCAAGAGAGAATGAAACAAATACCATGTGCATCTGCAGTCGGCAGTTTGATGTATGATATGGTATGCACAAGGTCGGACATTGCTCATACAATCAGTGTAGTAAGCCATTTTCTCTTGAACCCTGGAAAAGATCATTGGGAAGCAGTGAAATGGATCCTACAATATCTGAGGGGTACCTCAAGAGTCTTCTAAAATTTGGAGAGAACCAAACTATATTAGACGGATATACAAATTTCGATATGGCTGGTGATGTTGACTCTCGAAAGTCTACATCAGAGTATTTAATGATCTTTGTAGGGGGAGCGGTCTCTTGGCAGTCAAGACTGCAAAAATGTGTGGCATTATCCACAACAGAGGCTGCCACAGAGGCCAGTAAGGAATTGCTATGGCTGAAGAAATTCCTACAAGAGTTGGGATTAATGCAAGAAAAGTACATTTTGTATTGTGATAGCCAAGGTGTTATACATTTAAGCAAAAAGTCTTCCTTCCACTCTAAGTCAAAACACATAGATGTTAGGTACCATTGGATTAGAGATGTGCTTGAAGAAAAACAGATGCACATTGAAAACATTCACACCAATAAGAATGGCTTTGACAAAATGTTTGTCAAGAGAGAAGCTTGAAGTTTGCAAACAAAAAGCAAACCTAGTTGTGCCCACACTTGAGATAGAGGGGGAGAATTGTTGGGTCTATCCACTCAAGTGGAGCCCATGACATGGAGTTGGCTGAGAGCCAACTACCAACTCAGTGTTGAATCAGTTGGGTACTGATTCGGGCTAAGTGTTGAATCGGTTGGGTGTCGATTCAGGCTGAGTGTTGAGTGTTGATTCGACTGAACGCCAAATCAGCTCAGAGCTAAAGAAAGGAAAAGGTTATATTTGTTTATAACTATATGTGTGCGTGCGTGTGTGTGTGTGTGTGTGTATGTATGTACGTTTTTTATGTGTCCTTTTTTCTTCTTGTGTGTGTGTGTGTGCCTTTTCGTATGTTAATGTGTGAATGCAGATACGAAAAGAGGAGACGTTACCCCAAAAAGGCTGATAAAGAGAAGGTATAGACAGAAAAACGGGTAGAGAAAAAATTGAGAGACAGATAGAGAAAACAGAGCGTGATATAGAGAAAAACTGCACATGAGTAAACAGAACTAAGGCTGAAAAACAGAGATTTGAGAAGGAGAGGTGTGTGAGAGAACACAACAAAGCTTTTGCAAGAAAACAGAAACAAGTAAGAGAGCTCGAGAAAGGGGTGATCGAGAGCGAGAACTCGTTGCAAGAGTGAAGATGGAGATCTAGCGAGGTGTTGTCTGGACTACCCAAAGAGTCATAGCAACTCTTCTGTCCACTTGTAACAAGTTTATTTGTTCTGTGTTTTTTTGGTTTTTTTTTTCTGTTGTTTATCCCATCCGGTAGGGTGAATATTGTAACCAAGGTTGTAGCCTTGAAATATATGTGCATACCTCTAGTGTAAGCTCTAGGGGTTGCCAACACCTTGTATACTCAGAAAATAGTGAATCTGTTCCGGAACCTAAGGTTCCTGTGGTTTTTCCCATTTTTGGGTTTTCCACGTTAAATTTCGGCATACTCTCATTTTGTCTTGTGGTTTCGTCTATTTGGAAACTTGTGTTGGTAGTGTAAATCATCTCGATTCGGATCCATATTCCTAACACTAACATAGGGTATAGATCATTAAGATGATGAGACATCAAACAAAAAAATAGTGTGTCAAGGGGAGATTCTCGAGTTTCGGCGTAGTGAGTCCATTATTGACATCCACATCACCTCTTGTCATGGTAGGCCTCTTGAACACCCGCTTGATTCGCTATATTGTAACAATCAATTTACCGATGAAGCGTAAGTGTGTCTCTCAAAACGTTGATCCTTGGCAATGACCTCTTCTTTTCCATTTATAGGTTTCATGAGGGTCCTCACCAAAAATAGTCACTTACCCCGACAATCAATTTTTGCAAAAGCAAATTCCCACTTTCGTTTTACCACATTCCTCCTTATATGGTGAACATTGCAAATCACTATTTCACTCCCATCATCCATTACAAGTTTCGAATCATTACACCCTGTCATCCCAAGAGGTAGCTCCGGCCAATTGAGCTATATCTTTTTGTTGGTTTGATCCGCATCAAAATATGACTCCTCATTGGGGCTTGTTTTACCATCAACCTAAGCTATCATAAATTCAATTTCAGACATTTTCTTCCTTTGTACATGTCTCATCTTGGCAGTTATCTTCAACTTGAACAATATACAAGATGCAATTTCTTGTTGCTAGTCCAGGTGTCTTTAGTTTATTTCCCTAAACTAAATCTCTACTTAATACTCCCCAAATGAAAACTTTCACTATACATTTCAAGATTTGCCACCATTGATAATCATATTTACATATAATCCATTCTGAGAGCCATCAAAGAGACTAAATGGAGCAATTGTACAAGAGATTAGTAGTTACTTGTGAAAACTGAGTCTCACCACCCTTTCAATGTTGAACCCATGGTTTCTCTTCAATTTGTATAGGTAACGGACTTGCATCAATGTTTTACTCCATAGTTGCTACCAAATAAACATATAACTAGGTAGGATGTCTAATAATCATCAAACTTCAATAAAGTCCAAAAATCTCCAATATCAAAAGTAAACTACATCTCCCACCTCTTTGACCCCCACAAATTAAATTTGGAGTCATATAGAGTTTTTAGTACAGAGAAGTAATTAGGAGTCACATGAAAGATTATATGTTTATTTGGTTTCATCGATCAAACTTGGCTTCATGGACCATAAAAGATACATTCTATTGAGAAATACCCATTATCTTGGCCCTAGATAAGAACGTCACAACCTATCAAATCATGGAAATCCAAAACCAAATTTTATGAGGAATGAAACGATGAGAACTATAATACGATTGCATAAACAGCTTTTTCCCGCGTTACACCTGAAGATAGGCTTCCAATCACCACTCTCAAAATAAAGACCTTGATTGGAAAAGGCAATTGAGAATGCTACAACCCATAACCACTTATTTACAAGTCATCCTTGTTAAACCATATACAGTAACCATACAAGTTGCCACATATAAATGAAGATGGCTTGTATGACCGTGGAACCCTAAAATTTGGCTGGGAAAGTTGTTTCTTGGGAAGATCCCCCTTGCAAACATCACACTACATAGCCATCATCCTATTCTTGAATGAAATGTGAATTACTAGTGAGTAATCAAGCAAACAATCTGAACTCTTCACTTTTTAAGCACTAGCACTCGATTCCTTCCATTACATCCTCATCCTGCAATCTAGGAGCAGCTGTTTCTCGATTATTTAGCTTTGAAAACACATTCCGCTGAGATCAAATGGATTTGCTTTACCATGGATTGTGCAAAGAACTGGATGCAACATTATGAACCAAAAGCATGTCATCATTACCAATATGGAGGATTACAAATTAATACATTTTACAGAAGGGATACTGCCCTCCATTATCATTGATTGCTCCTTGAAAGTCATGTTGCTTGGTTTCAAGAGACTTTGCTGTCCCATGGATTTTTACAATTGGATGCAATACCATGAGCCAAGCTCACTTCATGGTTACAACAAGAATTGAGGATTACAGAGCATGCATTATGCAAAAGGGATAATCCTCCTTTATCCTTATTCCCCCTTGAAAGTTGTGTTGACTTTATTGGCTGATTGATTTGACATTCGGTTTATACTTTGCTCCCTACATTATTGAAATTTCTAAGAGAAGAAAAAACAATTTTTCACTATCATTACACTTCTGTACAAAGCTAACCAACATACTTGTGAGCACGGCCTATAATAGTGAACAGTTATCCATCAAGGAATCAACATCAATGTGTACAAAGAAGACCTTATTCTACACATCGGTTTGTAGATCAAACCCGTCAAGCTATATAAACTCCATCCAGTAGCTTACAATCACCTTGTTCCACTGAATCAAAGCTCTTAAAAACTGCATGTGTTCTAAATAAGCATCATGTACTCAGATATAGTACCACCATGCCAGCTACCATTTTTGAACACCCAGTTGTCTACATGTGATACCATATTTCCTGACAAAACAGTGTCGTTTCTGACATCCAAACGATCTACGGCTGCCAAAATCTCCTCTCCTCAATGTGATCGCTCATGCCGAGAGCGAGCTAGTCTGAGGTATAAGATTAAAACCCATTTTGAGGATAAAACGAATGCATAAAGAACTAGAGAAAAGCACGGAAATAATTTGTGACCCTACTTTGTTGAGTATATGCACAAGAATAACCCTAAGTTTTCATCCATTACCAGAATACCTATGTAAGAAAAGTTAGTACTACATAGTTTTCTGCTAATTTTTTTAACCTTGGGAACTTCTGGCAAATACTCAACAAGTTACGGTATTTCCCAAATGTCATGTGCTAGCTAGTAGTACTACCTTAGTTGCACGAATAACATCAAGGTTCATCATTGGTTGGGCATGGTGGTTTCGCATCCGAGATAAGACTCCCTGCCGCAACTCGGGCACCAGAGGCACCTGGGAGTCAACAGACTGTGATGAGGCATAACGACGCCAGTTCGAGTAACCACTAGCATGATGCCGCCTTGCCGAGGACGATTCTGCAGTCGAGTTTGCATCTTCATTTCCTAGTCGGGGTGCAGCTGAGTTCACATCTTCATGTCCATCTTGCATTGGTATGGGTGACGGTAGTGGCAATGGACGCTTGTGTCCATTTTGCCGCTCATTTTGGGCAGCAACAACATTATCCTGATCTCCCGTGCCTTTGTCGGATGAAGAGCCACCCTCCGTCCTTCGTGCTGATTCTCTGCCCATGCTCGGAACCATTTGATCATAACGTGATCGGCCATCCGATGATGTGTTCCTATGGTGTGAACCCACATCCATATCCATGTTTTCAACCTCAGCACCTCTACCGGCCTGCACTTCTACTGTCTCTCCTAGACCTTCTTCTAGGCCCACTTCCAAAGCAGCCTTTTCTGCAGCATCTTTCTCCCACATAACTGATAGTGCTTGTTGGAGCCTTTGTCTAGCAGCTACTTCTTCTACTATAGGTCTTGGATAGTTGGTGCCGAGCTCTATGCCAGCTGCACGAAGCACATTGGGAGGGGCATCCCATGGATGATGGATCCATTTCGACGGCAAGCGAGAGAGCTCAGGTAGCCAGCGCCGCACATACTCTCCATCAGGATCATATTTATAACCTTCTGCCTGCGAAAAATTCGTGAAAATAAGCCCTAATCTATCATGGGAATAGAAATATAGGACCAGTAATCTATCATGGGAATAGAAATATAGGACCAGAATTTCAAAGGGGTGACTCATAATTATGCAGCCATATCAAATTCGAGAGAATAAGTTTTTTCAGTATTCACGTTTAAAGATTATTTGCATTCATTCAGGATACTATCTAAAAGGGGTATACATATATTAGATGGGAAAAGGGTAAATTTTCTTAATGAAAAATCTAAAATAGGCCTCAACTGCGAGTGCTATATGGTTTAGATAAAGTGAATCCCTGAGGTGAATGAGATAACGAGTTTTGAAAGTCTTCCTTCTACCAATCATTTACATACACAAAGGGTTCTATCAAAAGGGGGTATACATAGATTGGAAAAAAAGGTGACATCAATTCATGAGTAGTTCACATACATTGAATTTTTAAATAGGCTGTAAACTCATGTGATGTCTATGAAACCACGAGCAAACAATACCTGAGGATTGTCTATGTGATCAAGTTCATGACCATCCGGCAAACTTCCAGATATATATTGCCATCCCAAGACATCACACTCCAGGTCAGCATCAAGAAGTGTGTCCCAAAAATATTTCATGCCCCAACGCCAGGGAAGCTGAAGAAATTTAACAAAGAAACATGATACGATCACGCGGACACAATTATGCAACCATCCAGTCGCCCAAAGCTCCCTCATACCCGCATCCACTAGAGGATACCCGGTCCGTCCCTGCCTCCATATCTTAAAATACCCTTCGTCAATGCGCCAAGGGAAAAATTTCAAGTTTGAGAGCAATGATCGTTCGTGTGTGAAAGGGAAGTTGAAGCTGAGATATCTTGAGTATTCTCTTAACCCAATAGACCTGAGAAAGAGGTTCACACTTTCTTCGCCTTTTTCATTCCCTTCTTGGACCCATAGCACCTGCTTCATGCTCACACCGCGGAAAACTTTCCTCACACTTAACTCACCATAGTGAAGGTGGGGAGAAAGCAATGAAGTCGTTGCACTATCAATTTTTTGTCTATTGCTTACATACTCCAATAGTGGTCCGTTTAAGAAGACCTCAAACGCCTTGTCAGCATTCGCCCATCCAGGGGCCCATGCTCTTGCTAGCAAATCATTGCTTCCTTTCTCAGACTCATCCTCGAGCTCGAGATTCTCTACAGATGAGCTAAATAGAGGCCCTAGATAGCAATGAAGAAAAAAAAAAATCCATCAGTCTGTACTTGTATTATCAGAGCTTCCCAGTGATACAATGCTACAAAATAAAACAAAAAGATACCTTGATACTTTATAAGTCTTTTTGGAGGTATAAGGGATGCCTCTGGTTGCATTGGCATGTCCATACATTTCGACCAAAACTCAGCAAACGTTGTGAACGGGGTCTCGTCATCATTATTAATCTCCCAAGGCTCATAAAGAAGGTCCGCATTGAATGTACTTACCTCGATCCCAGCCCGAATAAGCCCTTGTTTCACTTTATGATCTCGCACAAGTGAGACAGGATCTGGAGAGACCAAAGCCAATTTTCACTATCCATTATTTATATATATATATATATTTATTTATTTATTTATTTATTTATTTATTTATTTTATATATACATACATACATACATACATATATAATCAAGGTGCTACTCATAATTAGAAGGCACATGGGCTAGTTAAGGCATGTACATCAATAAACGCAGACATTTTTGTAAATCAGCATCAAAAGAAACACAATGGATAGCAAACAACCAAAAACGCAGTTTAAGTTCAACATCTAAACCTTGTGTATATGATGCCAAAAGTTTTTTATTAAAAACTCAGCAGAAACTGTTATGCCTGAACTCATAATGGTGATTGATCATTGTAAAAGCATAGCTCAACTTTTCTGCAGAAACGCAGTATAAGTGCAACACCTAAACCTTGTGCATATGACACCAAAAGTGTGTATCACAAACTCTGCACAAACTGATATGTCTGAGCTCATCATGGTGATTAGTGCATGAAAATGCCTCTATGTCTCTGCTACGATGCAGCTCAGATCAGAGCAAAATATGTGTGATCACAATGAGGATGCAACTCATATTAGAGTAAAAACTCTCCATTCCTGAAGTCTCAAATTAGAGTAAACTGTCTCTCTGTTCATAATGAAGAAATAGAGCTCAAATTAGGGTAAAATTATGCTGCTTCATGACATGGGCAGATCTCTTACTGTTCATACTGAGGTAAAATTTCTCCCTTCGTGATGAGGATATATCAAGCTTACATCAATGCTTATATCAAATCAAAATTTAAATAAAACCTGATATAAAACTTATACCAACACTTAAATCAAACCTTGATACAAAGTTTTTTCAAACCAGTGATGCTCATACCATAACCCTTAAGACCAAACCAAAGTATCATAACCCTAATTAAAAAAAACCCGTGATGAAAAGGCACTACCCTAACCACCATAAGTAGATGGGATTTTATTATGGTCCATGAAGATCAAATAAAGAGAAAGAGAGAGAGGATAAACTTACCATAGAGGTGATTATAGAAGACTCGTGAAGCTCCAGTGGTTTCGATGATTTGAAGGAGAACAGAGAGGGCATCAGGCGCACGGCGCAAGATGAGAGGGGCTCCAAGGCTAGCCAAGGACTGTTGTAGATGGATAAGGCTCTGTTTGAGCCACCATCTGGAGACTCGGCCTGGCAAGAAATGGCCTTCCTCTTCGGGTGCCCAAATGAAGACAGGGATGACCATGCCGCCCGACCGAGCCGCAGCCACCAGTGCCGGATTGTCTTCCAACCGTAGATCTCTTCGGAACCATACCACCGTGCACACCATATCTTCTCAGCTGCTTTTTCTGCTCTTTTTCCTCCTTTGTTTTATTTCTTCCTCACTCTCCTCTTCTCTATATCTCTTGTCTTCTCCTCTTCTGCTGTTGTTTGTTTTTCCTTTCTCTTTGTGTGAGTAGATGAAGCAGCAGCAGAGCAGCTAGAGACCCCAACGCTAAAATCAGGGCAGGAGAACCCTAAATTTGGAGTGGTGTAGAAGCCCTAGCCCTGATTTAGATTTGGTAGAAACTCGGCCTGAATTCCAGATCAGGATCAGAAGCCTAGCCTAATCGCAGGGCAAGAACAAAACCCTGCCCTGATTTAGAGCGGGATGAAACCCTAACCCTAATTCAGAGCAATAACAGACCAGGCAGATTTCCTAACGCTAATTGAGAGAGCCGTGTACAAACCCTAAGCTAAATTAGAGAATGAGGAAGCCCCTGAGCGTCATCCAGCTAACTCCAAAAATCTAAATCCTAAAGGAACCCTAATCCTTACCCGGAGCAGGCGGAACCCCAAATCTCCCTAACATAGAGCAAGAGGGAACTGCTGAACCCAATCTCAGAGAGCAGGATGAATCGCTGAATCTTAATTCAACCCAATTTCAGAGCAGGAGGGATCGCTGAACCTTAATTCAACCCAATTTCAGAGAAGGAGGAATCGCTGAACCTTAAATTCAGAGCTGGATGGAACCGCGGTAAAACCCTATTTCAGAGCGGGGGGGGGGGGCAGGGAAACCTAATCGGTACCGATGAGTGTGCAGAGAAGAAGAGCCCAAAATGAAATTTGAGGGGAGGGGAGGGAGAGATAATGGTGGATGTGCAGAAGAAAAAGAAGAGAAGAAAGGAACCCTAATGAGAAAAGCCATGGATGGAGCCCATAGAGCAAAGGGAGGGGCCTCTGTTGACAGGAGCCATGCAAAGGCGAAGAGAGAGAGAGGGAGCAGAAGACACACAGAGAGCTGGAAAATCAGGTTTCGAACCCAAGACCTACGCAAACCGGTTTAGGAACCGGTTCAAGTTTGGAAATTCCCAAACCGGTTTTGGATCAACCGGTCTAGCTTGGATTTGGACAAGGCCAAACCGAAACCAACCGGTTCAAGTTTGGAAACTCCCAACCCGGTTTAGGCTTAACTAGTTTGGCTTGGTATTTTGGATAAGGCCAAACCGAAACCAAACCGCTGGTAAACTGGTTTTAGGAACCGGTTCAAGTTTGGAAACTCCCAACCCGGTTTAGGCTTAACTAGTTTGGCTTGGTATTTTGGATAAGGCCAAACCGAAACCAAACCGCTCGTAAACCGGTTTTAGGAACCGGTTCAAGTTTGGAAACTCCCAACCCGGTTTAGGCTTAACCGGTTTGGCTTGGATTTGGACAAGGCCAAACCAAAACCAAACCGTTGGTAAACCAGTTTTAGGAACCGGCTCAAGTTTGGAAACTCCCAACCCGGTTTAGGTTTAACCGATTTGGCTTGGTATTTTGGACAAGGCCAAACCGAAACCAAACCGCTGGTAAACTGGTTTTAGGAACCGGTTCAAGTTTGGAAACTCCCAAACCGGTTTAGGTTTAACCGATTTGGCTTGGTATTTTGGACAAGTCCAAACCGAAACCAAACCGCTGGTAAACTGGTTTTAGGAACCGGTTCAAGTTTGGAAACTCCCAAACCGGTTTAGGTTTAACCGATTTGGCTTGGTATTTTGGACAAGGCCAAACCGAAACCAAACCGCTGGTAAACTGGTTTTAGGAACCGGTTCAAGTTTGGAAACTCCCAAACCGTTTTAGGTTTAACCGATTTGGCTTGGTATTTTGGACAAGGCCAAACTAAAACCAAACCGCTGGTAAACTGGTTTTAGGAACCGGTTCAAGTTTGGAAACTCCCAAACCGGTTTAGGTTTAACCGATTTGGCTTGGTATTTTGGACAAGGCCAAACCGAAACCAAACCGCTGGTAAACTGGTTTTAGGAACCGGTTCAAGTTTGGAAACTCCCAAACCGGTTTAGGCTTAACCGGTTTGTCTTGGATTCGGACAAGGCCAAACCGCTAGTAAACCGGTTTTAGGAACTGGTTCAAGTTTGGAAACTTCCAAACCGGTTTGGCTTGGATTTGGACAAGTCCAAACCGTTGCCGATTCCTAGTAATTACCGGAGAGAAAGAGGTTTCTGCGGCCCTCGCCTCATCCTAGATCCGTCCACCTCGAACCCCTCTCCTGCTGACTAACTTTGTCGTATGAATCGTCGAGGTTATTGAGGCTCGCAAAGAGTAGCTTTACTTAATGTCTGGCCCACGCCTGCTCCTTGGACAAACTGTTAATGAGGGCCTAATGAAATTGCAATAGTCATTGGTGAAGTTCTTCGCTATTTAGGTGTACTCTCTGGACGGGAATGAGGTTCAATGTTGTTGTAAATCATTGAAGGAGGAAAACAAGGGGGTGGATTCAAGCAATGGAGTTGTAAGAGTTGCATATTGTAGTTTGTACACCTAGGCATCACACGTAAATATCTTGGTCAACTATGTGAGTCGGATCTTGGAGCATCTGAGAATGTGCATCTCCAGACATCTGCCCTATGGCTTCCAAATATGCAATAATCAGACATCGTAAAGAGAATGTAGCAAACTTAACAAGAAAACTAAACGGCGTGGTGTGGCTACTCCATATATCAATCATCGGTCTAAAAGTGTGCACATCATTGGTGTCATGGAATGTTATAATTTGAATGTAGTAGTGATGGAGCCTCGAGTGTTTCTTCGCAACAACCATGTGAAGGATAAGGACAAATCGCATAGAATGCACATTAGTGGCCTTCCCTACACACATATACACATCATGACCTCAAACTTGTTGAATTCCCTAATTGCGCACAGAATGAACAAATTGTCGAGGTTGAGGTCATGTTCTTATCATGTTTGAACTTGTTATAATTCGTCTCGACTCTTATTCACAAAGAAAGGGAGCGTGTGTGTAGACATATTATAGTATGGGGCAATGTGCGACCATAAATGCAATCTCCGAGCTTCCTTTCAAGCAACAATAGTGGGGGCATGAAGCATACAACATGTAGAGACACATAAGTATAATATAATCACAAAGTTAATAATGAACATGCAATCATGGCAATTCGTTAATGTTAGCGGCACCTTTCATTTTTACCATAACCATCAATAGTCAACTACTCAATGTCAACTCGTGACGTACTTACTCATCATGTGACCTATCAGTGCTCTGAATTATACTCTTTCATCGACCTCAACCTCGACAGTTTGTCAACCCCCATTATGGAAGGATCCCTAGTTTAGAGAAATGTGGACAAAGGCAGAGGTCTTCACCTCTTTTGGGGAGAGAATAAAGTGGAGATATGCTCCACCAAGGTGGCTTTTTCCGCCCCCCATAATGGAAGGTAGATACGCAAGGGCTTTTGCTATTCGACATGTTGGTTGATGTGGGTATGGTGGTTGTGTTTTCATGTATGAGTTCTTTTCAACTTTTCGGCATCTTTCCATTAATACCAAGTTGGATCTTCAAAGAAAAATAAAATCAATTCTTCACCCCTCACCCCTTTTGTGAGCCCATGGTAAGTGATGGTGATTCATAAAGTGTAAAGCAATGAGGCTTGAGGAGTCTACACTAATGATTGGTCACACCATATCTCAAGACTTGATGTACATTCGTTTGTCCTAAGAGTGTATGAATCAACACTTATAGAGGGCCATTTGTTAATGTAGATGGACATTTGATCAAATTTTACATTCAAATATGCCAAATCTAGCCACAACCACCACCAAAGACTAAATAGCTATGTTCTAAACATACACACTAGAATGAGCTGATGGGCTTATTTATAGCCCAATTCATGCCATGAATATATAGATACTTTCCAATGAAACATATGTTTCTAACATTGGTAAAGTTTGCACGATCATGGGTTTATAAAGTGTTAAACTTAGAAATTTTTTTAATTGTATGAAAAGCTTTCTCACCCACACAAACAACCCATTATTTGACGAATTAATACATGGCAAATCGTCACCCCAACTTAATGGAGCATATCATACCATTTGTTGTCAAAATAGTTTGTAAGAATTTAATATAAAAAACCTTCATAGCTTGCCACATCAACGTTTTGTGGAATTTAAAGACTCTTCGATGAAAATTGGCATCATGGGCATGACACAATGCATTGTCGCTTAAAAATTAATTTATCAATGATTCGTGCCCATTCATCTGCATCGAGTAGGAATCAGCAACTGTTTGGTTTCGGCTTAACTGATTTGTCCTTGTTAAGAGTCTATTACTAATCAATAGACCAAATCAAGTAATAAGGAAGAAAATAGATTGGATAGAAGAACCCGTTCCACCCGACCACTCCCGAGCTATGATCTAGACATAGCCAACCTACCACCGACGTCCCATACCGCCGGATATTAGGATGACTAATACCTTGGAAGAGATAAACACGATCGTCGAGACGAAAGCCTAGCCCGCACCACCGGTGTCTACGACAACAGCCTTCCGACGTGATGATCCTATGAGGGTAGCTAAGCCTCATATTTATACCTTTTCCTAGGCCCCTTGAATAGATGTGCCTTTCTAAAAGGCTCTCTATTCATTGGTTGTCTAAATCATGATAGTGCATGCACATATCATTCATTCTATCCAATCATTAGTCCCCTTTTTAATAATAGTGAACATACCCTTCACTAATGTAAATATTAGTGACCTACCCTCACCAACGTTATGTGTACATAACAGTCCTTGTCTGAACCAAACCGGTTAAACCTAAACCGGTTGGGGGTTTCCAAACTTGAACCGAACCGATTCCTAAACCGGTTTAGGAACCAAATTAGCCAAGCTGATTAAGCCTTAACTGGCCTGGTAATCGATTTAGGCTTATCCGATTTGAGCAATCCCCAACTGAGCTCAAACCAGTTAAGTAAGCTCAAGCTTAAACTGAACCGAACCGAACTGCTATACCGTTTCGGTTTAGGCTTGAGCCGAGCCGTTGTCGATTCCTAGCACCGAGCTACAAAACATGCAACGACTTATAAGGGGGAAAAGGAATAAATGCTCAATCTACTGATAACTATATTCTTAAAAATAAATGGTTGCAAATACGTTTGTAAAAAACTACCGGGGTTGTAGGAGTAATGGTATAAACCAATGTTTGTTGTCAATGAATGTGAATCTCACCTGAACATGTGGCAACAAATAATTGGAGAAGGGGAAAGTGAAATTATAAGCATCCAACGAATCAACTTTTCATGAATATAAGTACGTTCGTATGCATTTACTTTCTGTGATTGCCAGCCGATGTGAAAGCCAAAGCCTATGACACTTTTATAGAGAGTAAGATAAACAATTGAGCCGAAAAGGAATGCATATTAAATAAGCTATAAGACATTATGTACATGACAAAATACATCAATGTAAGGACTACCTTTTATACATCATATAAGATAGTCAGTCCAAACATTCCTACCTTAAACAAAGGCTAAGCATGTTTATGCCATGCAACCTTAAGATTATGCTTTCAAGTCTCTCTTAAGATTGTGGGTTAAAGCCTCGGACATCATAATTTTGGTTACATCCTATATGACAAATGCACAAATCAAGACATATTGTCTCTCTACATGCAAGACAATATCGCTTCAGCCTTCTACTATGTCCATCTTTACGAGGTAGGTCCTAAATAATGACTTTTCGAATCAATATAGGTCACGTATTTGTTTGAGTGGCATCTTTATAAATCTATTTCAACACCCCAGGTGCCGAAAAAAATGTAGGAAAGGTAGTTCATACGTGAATTAGTAAAATAAAGAAATAAATGATTAGTTTATAAAAACTCAAAAGTGCAAATCTGACATGGTCTCTTTTTTAATTAAAAACCCAATGGCTAGTTTTCCATCATGAATAGTTTTTCATGCCATTATCTTCATTGGAATATGTTGTCTCTCTATCTAAGTGACATTGCATGAAAATACTACGAGAGTCGACATCTTTGAGAATTTTGAAAATTTAATTGATTCGAGTTTCAAGAGCACCAAGGAGAGAAAGCCTTTGTATGATTATCAGGCCATCGAAGAGGAATATGTGTAATATCGTCATCAAGTTCAAGTCTTGGTACAAATGCAAGGATGCATTTTTGTGTTGGAGGGTCAATAATTGATTTGTTGCCAACAGACAATTGTGGATAGATTGAAATTTATGTCTGCAACTTGATATGTTCTCATTAACTCAATATTGTCATGTGGATATAAACACAATAGCATAAGTTATTGAGACATTATGCGCATAAAGCAATGTGGTGCAATCTCACCTATTTTGCATCGATACTGAAAAAACATTGAAATAGGCAAACATGTGTCATTTTCAATAAGCAAAACAAAACCTTTGCTATTTTTAAAAAGCAAGGTCCAATTGTTCTTAGTTCAAAGATCACAACTAAATTTTGATTGTGAAGCATGCGCTTTACAATGGACACTTCAAACTAGGTTTCTCAAAACAATAAATTGTCTCTCTGGAGAGGCAAAATACATGTGAAAGCAAATCATGACCTAAACCAATGACAAATTCTGTTGAGTCAAAACAGAGGCCGATTAGGAAAATAAGTATTCTTTGTACTTATGCCTTAATTGAAATGATGAATAGACATAAAGTGATTATAAAGTATTATACCTTACCTTGTCAATAGATATGAGGATGTGAGTGAAAATTAATCACTATACTTTGTGTAGACAAAGGAAACAAGCTTTTCTATGACAGGACAAGCCTTGAATACATTTGTACGTGGAATAAGTTCTCTATATATAGTGTACGTTGATTCCACATACTGTACATATATTTTTGAGATTGTTTTCATATCCCAATTCCCAACATGCATTATTTTGTCAATTGTATGAGCCTCTAAAGTATACACATCACATGTGAATGTCATGTTCTCTTTATGGATGCCCATTAGTTTGGAATAAGTTAAGCTAACAACAAGTTTCATTTGTTTTTTGGTTAGATGTTAGCAATTCTCTTGCACATGATTCGACAAGCCAATCCACCCCTCTTTTACATAGGGATTTGACAATGGCTATGATGTATTAAAGTTTCCAAGTACTACGGAACCATTATAAACTTACGATAGGTCTAGCCCAAGATAAACATTCGAAAGGGATTGTAAACTTTTTTAATCGATATCGTATTCTCATGAAACATGCATGTAACATCATTGATGATGCATCAATGGTAAGTGACATTTCAAATAGTAAAAGCGACTATGAATGCAATATATGTGTGAGTAGAAATTTGAAACATACATAGTAAATCAATACATGTCTAAGTATTAAAGACATATGATCTCTAAGTATTCTAAAAGTCTAAAGCATGACCTATATTTTAATTCTTAGTTATATCATGAAAGGATTATATTTCTCATTGCTAATATTAGCATATCGTAAACTTAGGTTGGGTTCAAACTACGCCAATGAAAAAACATACCTTTTCACCTGTTTTGGGTTTGTGGAACTTGGTCTTCCACCGGTATAACACTCCTCACAAATCAATAGAAAAATAACACATTCTCTATTATCCATCTCGAGCATTCGTATTTATTGCTACTTTTGTCTACATAAACAAATTAATCAAGGAAAAATGTACAATTCTTCTTTCACCGAAAGGTTCTCACTTGGAGTATCCTTGATGTAAAATGGCGGGGTCATAGGCATCTAAAGAGGGAACAATCTACTTGATTTGCCAAAAGTGGATGGAGCTTATGAAATAATGTGACTTCTCTATTGGATAATCATATATTTTTTGCCCTTGCATTAAATCTTTGTGAATCTAAAGTTATAGTTATTGTTAGGATATATGCGTATTAGCTAACATTTCACCATAAACTTCTAGTCGCTACAATACTCATGTATTTGCTATCAGTCATATATTGTGCTCGAGTTAAGGTTTAATGAAAGCGTTCTAAATCTTAGTTTTTTGGTTCAAGTCCCATAGATGGACAAGTCATTTGGCTTGTAGATATCTATGTTGCTTGCAGAGCATTCGTATCTCCTACTTTTGCATGCATTGATGACAAATGTTGGTATAGTTCAGTTCAATGTACACATTCAATGCAATATAATCAATATGTATGTATAGCATTTGCGGATTTAAATTGGTGTAGTAAAAAAAAACATATCCTCATAAATGTTGTGCACCCTTGTTTCTTTCTCACGTTGAAACAATTGTTCGATGACAATAGAAGACTACATTTTTTGTTCCTCCAATTGTCCATAATTCATAGAAAAATATCATACAAGGAAATATAGAAAGGTTCTATTGTGAATGATATCAAGAGAAAACAAGAATTCTAAGCATATATATTTGAAGAGAGCATGCTTTAAAGTTGTGTACGTTCATATTAGTGGGTGTGCATACAAGTGGATGCACTTTCCTATGCTTTTTTCAAGGTTGTGCAAATGTTTATTTGAGCTTTGTTGCCTCGTACGGGCTAAGAAAGAGACATAGTAGACGTATGATTGGCTATGAAAGTCAAATATTTCCATTTATTATTAGTATTATTACATGTTATAGTTCTCTAACATTGCATGCTAAAGCATGATGCGAAAATATTGCCTCCATAAATTGCACATGGAAGCAATACAATATTACAAATACACACATATCGACATACACATCAATTCCCAATTGGAATTCAAGTTTTTATTCTTAGTGGATGCTAGGAAATCCAATTTTCCTTTGATTTTTTCTATTTATTAAAGAATAAGTTCTCCACAACAACAATATATATCCACCATTCTCCTTGTAAGCAATAAAGATATGAGTATGCATGAAAAGATTGAAGATACGAGGAGAAAGTTTTGAGGATTCGCAACAGGTAAAGTGTTCACGTATGTCCTGACAAATTGTTATCTAGATAATGCTTCTCGGATTGGTCTTCTCATTAAACAATTATCATGTATTCCCATTTCTTTGGTTTGTGCTTTTGCTCGATAAGAAAAATGCAATGATTTGACACGACGTTCATTTGAAACTTTTGTTTATCTCCATATTTTAGAGAGGCAAATTGTAAGGGTCATGACAAAGTTCTCATCCAACCTACATATATGCATTATACATTAGAGTTCAAACGAGTAAGGCAAGGAAAGGATGACGATAAATTGATTTGTACGTGTTTATGACCATGCCATGTTGATATGAGAATTTCTTCCAATTGTGCGGTCTCACTTGGCCCCAAGGGCAATAAACAAATCCCCAATTTCTTGAAATTTAAAAACCATATGAATTAACTCCAAAAAGAAAGACCAATTATAATAAAAACAATGTGTGACCTCAATTTTACTTTAGAATTTGGTTTTGGCCAAAAATCTATGAAAGATGAGATGGGGCCCACTATGGAGTGGTGGGATAATCTTTGTGACAAGCATATAGAGAAAGTATAAGATGATATAGAAGACATCAATTTCAAGAAAATATCCATTGTGAGAATTTGGAGCAAGTAGAAGTAGGAAGTCTTAATGTGGCTTCTGTATGCTTCCACCAAAACGTATCTATACATCGATGAAATTGTACATTTTCTTCAATATCATTGGCCTAAGATTTGGACTAGTGTGTACCCCATTGGTGGCAAACCTAGCAATGGTGGTTTTTGAGCATCCTTGAGCTATTAGATTACTTAACTTTAGCGATTAATACCTACACCTACACACACACACACACACTTGCATCACTCTCTTTTGCAATGGAAGTACATGCATACACAAAGAAGACAATAAGAAGAAACACAACACATCTTATTAACAAAGTGATTGAATTGCATGATAAATATCTGCAATATGTGAGTGAATGCTTTGTACATCATTCCCTCTATAAAGGTTTTTCAGCTTTGCACATCCATGGCCCATGACATATGATATGTGCATGTATTTTACATGTGGAAACCTGGAAGAAACATTCACTATCTTAGTAAAGGCATTAGTAAAGCAAGCATAAGATACATCAAGCAATAAAAGGCTGAGAAGAAGGATGTTGTAACTGGATTAGACCAGGCATTTGTACGGAATGTGATTGATGATAAATATCTGCAATAGGTGAGTGAATGCTTTGGACATCATTCCCTCTATAAAGGTTTTTCCGCTTTGCACAACCATGACATATGATATGTGCATGTATTTTACACATGGAAACCTGGAAGAAACATTCACTGTCTTGCAGCATAATCGCGAGGTGGTGTCTTACAACGCAATGATCTCTGGGTATGTGCGGAATAGTGAAGGTTTTTCAGCTCTGAAACATTTGAGCAACAAATGTGGGTAGTTGGTTGACCTTATTGATAGCATGTACATGCTTTGGCTATATAGATAGGGGGAAATTATGCTCGAATGAAGTTATGAAATTGGATCATGATACAATAGTAGGATATGCACTGATGTCAAGTGTGTATGTTGAAAGTCACATAGTGGCGGCTTTTCCTAATAATCTCTCATTTTTGTAAAATAAGTGGGTTGTATTTTGTAGCATATATGTTTTTTAAAACTAATGGAAGGATATCTTGTCTAGAAAAAGAAGAAGAAGAGGTTTAGCACAATACAAAAGTGGAGATATTACAGTTTGGCTTAACTAGCTCTTAACCCTAATGACTCTTGGCTCTAATAGAAAATTAGGAGGATAGATTGAAAGCTTTGGATACACTAATTGAAAGGAGAACATTCAAGATGGGAGAAAAGCTTCAAAAATAACCAAAAGGTGGCTTTTATAACTTTTTACAAGGTTAATTGGTTCCTTTCACACTAGGTTGCCCATTATCTCATTATTTCCTATTTGGGTTTACTCTATCCCCCATTTCCCACGATTTGTTGACGTCGATGTCTCCACAACCGGTGTCTCGAGTGTCGGATACTTAACACTTAACATTGAAGACAATGAGGAAGTTGTGTTGATACTCACAAAACTCGTTGCGATTAAAATGTTTTGTTCAATAGGTGCTAAATCGTTTTTTTTCAATATTTTACATGTCTCTAATATATTTTCAATAGGTGCTAAACCGCCTCCACTTGCACATCCCTCACATGTAACTTCTTTGTCACATTTCTCATTTTCCTATAAGTAATAGAGCTAGCCTTAATGTATGAATCTTCAATACAACTTCCATGTATCGCCAATAATGAAGCTCGTCAACTCATGGACAACGATAATACAACAATATTGAATATCAAACACACGATAACTTGATTTGCCTTGAGTACCTTGTCGAAAAGTCCCACCAATGAGTTGGACAAGAACCACAACGACCTCCTTGAAGGGCAAATGAGGATTGCTATGTCAACATCTACTAAGCAACTACTAGTACACTAGGGCATTAGTGAATTGGAAAGGATCAATGAGTAACAATGCTCATTAGGTTTATCCATAGGTGCCACAACATATATTACACCTCATGTATAAATGTATCTAAATATTGAATGATTGAGTGTTGTCTCATGTGAAATAAGGGGCTCCTTATGGCAATGTCCTTAAAGCTAAATTGGGACGTAACACACAACGAGGACTTATTTTTAGCAAGTTTAAGCGGGAGCCATGAAGAAATTTTGTTAACTATGTCTAAAGCAAACAAATTGAATGAATTCTCTGGTATGCATTGCAATATCTTGATCATTTGTTTTAATGATGACAACATAATGCTCAAGAAACTATAGATGAGTCTAATTTGTCTAAGTTATCTCACATATCTTATGGCTATGAGAAAATGAATGAGGAAGTATCAAGTCGTGAAGATGAATCGTCGTCCTTTTGCTTTTGCATTGTCCATCAAAGTTAGTTGTGTAATCTGTTTATTGAAACATTCCAATCATCGTTGGCAAACCACTCGAGGACTTATTTAACCATATACAATGTAATGCATGATCACATTTGAGTACTCCAATTAACTCAACTTCACCATATGAGTGTTTATACATAGAAATGCTCAAAGAAATTGTTTGCTAAGATATACCAGAGAGTCCAAGGTTTCAACCTAACAAAGTGAGGTTTCAACATTACCAATTTTCTTTAGTTTGATGTGATAATGGGTAATCAATTTCAAGCCAATAAACAACTCTTCGTTGATTTTTTAATTCATGTTATTGTGCCTTACACTCAATGCTTATATGGTTTTAAAAAAAGAGATTCCAATGAATGAGCACACAAATTAGTTGCATCTGGTGCGATATATCAATTTGATCACGAGAAGAAGAAGATTCTAATTTGAGGCAATATTGGCATTCCACACATGACATCAATTAATTCCACAACCTGTTGGATGAATACACATCGTGCCTACGGTTATCAAACACACATTGTGCCTACGGTTACCAGTGTTTGATACAAGACCCCCTTTGCGTAATGGTTCATTGTTCTTGACAACCGAGCTAAAATATACCTTCATGTTAATGATGCACAACTCTTAGTTCCTAGGATGTGCCCAACAATTATCTAGCAAGGAAAAACGATGTGTATATGTTACACGCCCATATAGGGAAATGGATCGATGTGTGTATAGACTTAAAAGTTGGAGCAGAGGGACACATTACTAAGGTATCTCAAAACATTATGAACCCCCCATGCATGATGTTATTTTTTGAATGGTAGGGTGGAACTTTGAGTATCTCTTTAGATTCGGTTGAAGGTTTCCGTACATTGTTAGTGTTGAGAATCAAGCTCAAGTCACGTGCACATGTGCTTATGAAGAAAAGCACAATGTGTGAAAAAAGTACGTGAGCACACTTTTATTGTAATATGTGTGAACTATCTAGTTACACGAAGAACTAGATTATGATATTTGGTTAGTTGTCAAGTGTAAATGTGGTCAAAGAAGATTAGACATTCTTATGATAGAATCGTACTCAAGTAGATATCTTGATTAGATTCCACCAACCACATTTAATGTGGCATTCCCGTGAGACTTGTATATAAAACCCCCTTGGCCCATCGTGTTTAGTTCATGAACTTTAGTTTATTAATGTAGTTTTCTCTTCGGTGCATCAACTGTCATCCTCCTAGTGTGTATTTTATTATTTCTGGTTATTTTCTCCAATTCTTTCTCTTGCTCACAGACCCACTCTCACATACACACTACGATTTCGCATACCCCAACACTACGAGAGTTAGATTCTTTACAATTAGCGACCTGTCATTACAACGACGATTGATGTTTTAATTACCCAGATTCCAGAATGAGCATGCTGACATATGAATACAACATGAGAGCATCCATGAAAGGAGGAGTACTTATTTACACATGAGACCTGTACGCAAAGTGATCTATTGACCGATCATTAGGACGAGTATTTTTCATGGTTCTACGTCATAGAGCCAATGTTAGGAGCGATCGATGGCTAAAGCAATTTCATACCTATGCTCAAGCTTGAAGCAGACAAAGCAAGAAGATGGATCAGTTGGAAGGCAAAAGCAAGCAAGATGGATCTGAGTCAAACCAATTGACAAACCCATGGCTGCATGTAGTGGATCGGTTTCAGACACTATTGACAAACCCATAACATGGAAGACGGATCAGTTGGAATGCAAAAGCAAGCAAGATGGATCTGATTCAAACCAATTGACAAACCCATGGCTGCATGTAGTGGATCAGTTTCAGACACTATTGACAAACCCATAATTGCATGTAGTGGATCGGTTTCAAACCTATTGACAAACCCATAACTGCATGTAGTGGATCGGTTTCAGAACTATTGACAAACCGAAGGCTGCGTGCCGAATGGCAAGGCCGAAAAACATTGCACTCTACAAGATGAGAAACAAAGGGTTATTTTGGGGATTATAAAAATACAAAGGGTATTTTGGGAATTATAAAAATACGAAGGGTATTTTGGGAATTATAGAAAAGGTTAGAAGTATTTTGGGAATTAGCATGTGTATGGAAGGCAGCTCTTTCATGCTCAAATGGCGTTGATGGGCAGCAGAAAATGTGGATTGGATTCTGTGTTTCTATCACCGCCCACTTCCACAAAGTTCAGGTGTGTTCAGTTTCTCATCGTTTCCCTCAGACCCACAAATTTCTTTTTGCTATGTTGGATTCGTCTCCTATCTACCTCATTCAGTGTATATGGTATCAAAATCAGCGATCATTTTCCCCATCCGATTGGTTGTCTATCCTCAATCTGTCCAGATTGAGTGGGGTCTCAGATGTGATGAATCTAACTGTGTCTGGTCTTTCCAAATTTTTGCGTACATTTTTTGCTGGTTTTGGTAAAAGAGCTTAGAATTAAGGAAAAACCCTAAATCTGCTGCCACTTTCAACGATGATAGTTAGATAGGTTAATCAAACTGTTCCCATATTCACTTAATGTTATTTGAAATATACAAGTTTTCGATGAGGAAAAACTATAGTGTAATATCTATATGTTACCCTCTTCATGTAATGTTGTTCAAAACATAGCTTTTTTTTTGTCAATCTTTGGGTGCCCATTCGTGTGGTCTAAATATGCACCAGTTCCATGGAGAAATTTGATTCAGTGGGTCTATTGGATATTACTCAACGATGTTATATTTTGAGATGGACACTTATTTTGGAGGTGTGGAATCACCGTTTTGGACCTTTTTAGCACATTTATGAAATCATAGATTTATATCCAAAGTTTTCCCACACTTACCTAATCTTTAATGCTGTTTGAAGTGCAAAAATGTTGATATTGTCTATAGATTCAACAATCTCCCCTGAGAAAGGGATTTTCTTGGAAGTTCCATACGGATATAAAAACTTCACCATCACATGCTCTAGTATATCCTTGAGGTGGGCATTTTGGAAGGGAGATTGCACTAACAAGAACTGGAATTCACAGGAGGAAAAAAAAGGCTCAATTACCCAATAGATTAACAATATTGTGCTTAAAATGGTCAAGAATACATTTCAAAGTTTAATGAACTTAAATAAAAGTAGTACATGATACTTGGATCTATGTAGATCATCAAAAGCACTAAGAATAACCTTCTGAAACAAGCATTTATCAGGAGGGAGATCCAAAATACCCCTGAGTTTTTCTTTATTTTTCCAAATGCGTTTTTCTTTTTCCCTCAATGCTATTGTTCAACCCTGAAATAACAATTATATGGTTAATGGATCCCTGATTTTTAAATTATATGTGCTATTTGAGTAACTAAATGTATATTTCATCCTATTCCTGTCTCTTTCAAAGGCTGAGCAACAGTGTTTAGTGAAATGACCAAAAGTTAGCGTCATGCATTTGGGGAAATAATGAAAACTCAGCGGCATTTTTATTTATTTATATTTAATCAGCTTTCTCAGAATTCATCCTTGCAAACTTGTTTGTTTTCCTTCTGAAAAATTGTAGGGATTTGCCTGGAGTTCAGCATAAAAGACGAACTATTTTCTGCTGTCAGGGATGGTTTGAATTCAATTCAGATCTATCTGAAGGGTTAAAAAGTCAGTTGAATTCAGGAGACTTCAAAGTTTTATCTCACTTGAAACAGTTAGGATGTGGTGACTTGATTTCAAAACCAAAAACCGTACATTTTCGTGGATGTATCAATGAGTCATACACATTTGATTGTGTGGGAGGAAAATTCTTTGTTAAAATCAACAGGTAATTTACTTCTATTGCCAAAATCTCACCATGTTAAAACATGTGAACTGGCTCTATATACCTTCCTAAGCATAATAATATTTGTAGATGTTTGAAGGGGATAGGACGATCAATATGTGTTGCACAATAACATGCAACGAATTCTTTTATAACATTGATCATTCATCAAGTAGGTATATCTAGTGTTTTAGTCAAACCTCTGTAGAAGGATGACCATTAATCAGCTTCTATTTGTCTTCATGCGAATCCTCTCTTCATTTCTCCCATCCGTAAAATAGCTTGAGAAAGGAAAACAGTTTCCTATAATCATTGAATCAATATGATTAGTAGCTGGTGGCATTAATGATCTTATTTTATTTTGTTTCAATCAGGTCTCTTGCTGCAAAAGATATGTTTTTGGGTGAACATGAGGCGTACGTATTGATTATATCTGTATCCCTCCTCAAATCTAGTTTTCATAAAATTAAAATTTCTGGTTTTTTGTTAATTGTTTTGTGGAACAATAGTATATTTGTTGAAATGAATAAAGAGAAGTAGAAAGAAAAATGGGAAAAAGTTCTGAAATCCATGTGGTTACCAAGCTTTTCAATATTCTGATATTGCAAATTTTATGTTTGTATTAAGGAATCATTAATAAAGATCTTATGAAATTCTAAACATAACACACACACACACACACATGTGCATGCATGTGCATGTTTTTTATCAGGTTGCTGAGATTAAATATATCTCAAGGAGTACGGGTTCCTCAGCCTTTTGGATATGGAGATTTGCCTGATGGTGGGTCCTATATCATACTGGAACATCTACAGTTTCGTCCTTTTGGCATGGTAAGAATAATGCGTTTAAATATACTCTTAACCTATCAGGGGCAATGAATTCTAATGCTGATTCATACTAAATGGGAACTTAGAGATGAGATGTATGTATGCAAGGTTTGTTGTAAAGTACCTTGAAATTATTCAGCCAAAATATATATTTTTTTATAAAAAAATGGGTTCTAGTTGATTCTGTGACCTTGGCATTTTGAAAGATAGACTGTCCTTGATACGATGAGCATAGCATTTGAAACTATCTTGATGCTATTTCATACTTACATACGAACTTAAACATGCACAGCTCTGAAGCATAGGAAAGGTTTCATGTAAAAAACTAGTTGAAAATTATTTGGCCGAAAAGTCACTTTTTTCATCAAAAATTTGGAATTACAGGCCAAAAAATAAAATGTCTTTTCCACAATATGCATGATTGAGAAATGATATACTTACTGCAATATTGTTTTGTTAGATGCGAAAGAAAAGCCAAGCAGATCTTGGGAAGAATTTAGCAATGCTGCATCAGTATGAAGTTGGAGATTTGTTTGGGTTTCCGTCAAACACAAGGTTTTTTTTTTTTTGATGCACGAGGTTTTTGAGGTTTTAATTGGAATGTTATTGTTACTGTAAATCCAAGCTAACAAATTTATGAAACCTGATTGGAATGATTTTTCACTTATTGTGTTTAGGCTTGGAGTTGTTCCTTTGGAAAATACATGGATGTCATCTTGGGAAAACTTTTTTGTGGAGAGGCGGTTAAAAGATCGTCTCATGGTACGTGAAAGGTATTTAGTATTTTCAGTGTCTCAAAGTTGAAATATATACGAAATACATTCGATGAAATGAATGTCACTTGAATTTGTTCAGAAATATAAAAAAATGATACTATTCTTAGCATAATTCTAGAGATATGCCTAATGTTAATATGGCACTTGAGCTGTCTTTTATAAATTTGAAACTTCTTTTGAAGCTCCACTTGATATACAAAATTTCAGAGGGTTTATGATGTTCTAGGAGAGAATGCTAAAGAACTGCAAGCAAAAGAAAGCATGCTATTAAATAGAGCAAGAGATATCTTGGGTGAGCATAAGTGCAAGCCAAGCATTTTACACGGAGATCTATGGGTAAGGTTTACATATTTACATATGATTGATTCCTAAGAGTTATGAATATAGGTTGAAATTGCAAATGGCTCTCAAGGTTAATCATGTTTGTTGGAGATTTTATGTTTTTTTTTTGTTCCTATTTTGGCTGTACCCTAGTGGTAAGCCAAGTTTTTACTAACCCATGCAAGCATGTTGGTTCAAATTTCACAATATGCACTACTCTGCTAGATGTCACTAAAGAATGTAGGGATTGCATATGCATAGCCTTCTGGTCTCTGCGGAACAACCGTATGAACTGAGCTACAGCCATCTGAGTTTTCTTTCTTAACATTGTGCAATATTTCTGTGTAGATGGGAAACACAGGTTTATTAGCAACGGGAGAGGTCGCCATGTTTGATCCTGCGACCTTCATTGGGGATGCTGAATTTGGTAAACTCTACTTTTTTCGTGTTCTACCAAAATTTACATACTTAGTTAACTGTAGTTATGTCAACATTTTTCTTGACTTGTGGACCATATGATACTATTAATATTGGTGTTTTCACAGACCTAGCATTTCAAGATTGGTCACCAATTCCAGGTTTCCCAGGTTTTTGTAAGTGGTTTTTCCTTTTCTGCATATGTCTTATTAATGGTTTTCTTGTTTTACTTCAATAAGATTTTTTTCCTGTGAGCCCATGTAAGCATTTAAACAGTATAATTTCAAGACTATGCTGAGGTGAAAATTGGTTTTGCCTATCTCTATTACACGATTGAAAGCAAATTTGCTTCATTTTTCAGCCGATGCCTTCTATGATTCATACCATGAGATACTTCCAAGGACACCTAAATTTTCGGACCGGCATAAGATCTATCAACTTTTTCATCTCTTAAATCACCTCCTCATTTGTAAGAATGCAGTTTTCTTTCTTGGTGTCCTGTATGATATTTTAGTCGTTATTTAAGAAAATTTAATTCCTTCTCCCAGATGGGGTGGAATACTACAACCATGTCATAGCTATGGTGGATTCGGTGCTATAAAGAAGAAGAGTAGAACAATTTCACGCAAGTCTTACTACGCTCTTATGTATGATGTGCTGTAAAATTTTGCCTAATTGGGTCCAAGTGTAAATCACAAAGAACACACTCTTACTAGGGTGCTAACCGGAACATAATGTTTTCCTCTAAATAGGGGCTCGGTGTCCTGTTGCAGAAAACTGAGAAAATGTATTTGTTTCATGTACTACATAATGGGTGTAACTTTTGTCTCATAAATCATTTTGGCCTTTTGCTCAGAATTGTATAATGTCTCAGATGATGATTGTAAGCTGGTCTCATAAGTCATTTTTTTGTGTAGATTTCTATCATGTACTACTAGATGACATTTGTAACTTTGGCTATTTTTGACTTTTTTTGTCGATTTGTATAAAGTATCGGATTGTAACTTTGTTTTCATATGTACCCTTTCCTGTAGATTTGTATCATGTGACACGCATCACATGATGATCATAATCGTGGTATTGTTTGTAAGTTTGTAGATGCATGTTATTTACAGTAAATTTCATTCGGTTCTTCATCTTTACGGGCGTATGTTAGAGATATTTAGTCTTATTAATTCATGGATTTTTAGTCCCACGACAATAGACACAATGTGCAAGAACTATTCTACATCTTGTAATGCATCTCATTTCATTATATGCCGAAGGTGTCAGCTTTACAGATTATATTAATTGTAAATATAGCGATACGAATTTACAAAGAATTACATACGCAACCCAAAACTTCAAATAAAAGTAATATACTAAAAGGCGTGAAATAGGCCATTGAAAAGCGAAGTTCAATACAAGGGGATGACCATTTGACAAGTCTCTTTTTGTGGCAAAATTCAGTGCATGCGATGAAGAAGGCATCAAATGAGGGAGATAAGAGCATTGTGTTGTTGTGCTTAATGTTTGTAAATGTCAAATAATTTCTAACAAGTCTCTTTTTGTGGCAAAATTCAGTGCGATGAAGAAGACATCAAACGAGGGAGATAAGAGCATTGTGTTGGTGTGCTTAATGTCAGTAAATGTCAAATAATTTCTAGAAGCAACAAGCAAACAGGATGACAAAACAAGGGTCCCAATTAAGTAGGAAGAATAACGTATCGAAGAAGTAACTATAGGAGACTTTGGGAGCGGGAATAATGTATTGGGATGGGGTTTTGTCAATACTTTCTTGCATGATGAAATCGAATCATTTGAAAATATATTGGTATTAATAATTGGTTACGTTTTAATTGCAATTGAAGTTGTACTCTTATGCCTTCATTTTCTTCTATTTTGTCATAATATAACAGAATTATTGGTATGATAATAGATAGAGAACATTATTGATGCTTGTTAGACGATGACATAGAAAAGTTGTATGGCTAACTAACAATTTGAACCAATCTCATGCATGCATCAAATTGGTCTCCATCAAAAAACTCAACAACTTTTCGCAATTCAACCAATCTCGTGCACGTTTTTGATTGGGCTAAATGAAAAAGTTCTACAGCTTTTCATGATCCAGGGCCATTATCAGCAAAAAACAAAATTTTAGTATCCCTACTTGGAGCATGATACATCCATGTTGAAATTATTTGCATGGTATGGCTACACCATATGGAGGACACTTTGATGGCTCTTCATGGAGGTGCAAGTAACTCCATCATGGGAGTATACCAAATGAGATATATTTAAGCTTGGAACTCTATATACCATGACTAGATCTTCTGTTGAGAGGCTATTGACAACTAGAGACACAAAACAAGCAATGAATGTGACAGTAGGAAATGCTTTTAGCATGGGAATGACTAAAAGCCTGCCTCATAATGGTTTGACTCATGGACATTTGTTGTCATTATCTGTCATGGATAGGGTACCATATTTAGAAGGAGATATCCAAACACAAGTAATTGTGATGTTAATAGTGGGATTTAATATCAATGTGCCTCACAATGTTGTAATCCATCACGAATATGCAAACCCATGCAATTGAGGTAACGTTTCTTAAGCACATCAACATATTGAATGGCGGATGTTAATTTGGCAATGAATCAGAATGGTAACTGCCACTAATGTGCAGAACCACATAGATTTTGTAATGTGATTAGGCCAAAAGGACATCCTAATCAACCAATGTGACACGAAGAAGTCAGTTAGTTAACCGGGAGGGGTGAATCAGGTCCGGTGAGGGCCATGGAAAGTGGGTCAACGCTTCTTTCAAAGGTAGGGAGAGAGCGAGGAGGTGCAAGTAGGGACTTCAACCCGACATACCCAATATGTCGAGAGCCATGGAGTCATAATGTGCAGACACACCGAGACACACAAACGCCCACAAAATGCACAGACACATGTGTGTACACACATATACACATAGACAGGCACACATGCACACACAGAGACACAGATAGAGACAAAGACACATACGCATAGACACATACACATACACATACACATACACATACACATACACATACACATACACATACACATACACATACACATACACATACACACATACACATACACATACACATACACACACACACACACACACACACACACACACACACACACACACACACACACACACACACACACACACACACACACACACACACACACACACACACACACACACACATACACATACACACACACATATACACATATACACATATACACATACACATAAAAAAAGCACACAAAAAGAATGAATGAGAGAGGGATTTGAACTTTGAACTTTTCATTACATATTTATAAGACATAATAAGAGCAGTTTCTCTTCTTCTTCTTCTTCTTCTTCTTCATTACCATTCATCTGTTCTCTTCTGCATCAAATACAG
>NW_028230804.1:0-30707 GCF_043228905.1 Azolla caroliniana | reverse complement strand
AATTCTTCGTACTTCATTACAAAACATCGGATCCTTTTATAGGCATCCGGCCAGATTACAATCGGTGCTCTTAGGCAACCATTAACCGAAACCGAATCGGTTCGGATCCGGATCGGTTACAACTACCGGATCCGTCCCTCCTAATAATTCTATTCCTATTTCTATATTTATCCGATCCGACCTTGCTTTCCCATTTGCCTTCTCTGACCGGCCAACACATGGCACGCCCGTGGGAAAGTGCATTGCACTTCGAATCCACAACCGGCTTCAGTCTTCCTCCAAATTATCCAGCAAACTCCGCTCAGAGGTTTCAAGTGTTGTCTTGCCTGTGCCGTCTCCGACTTTCGATTGGATTGGCTGCCTTTTCGCATCTTGCTGCTCCGACTCTGCTTGTACCGGTGGTACCGGTGTTTCTTCTGTATCCTGTCCGGGTCTGTCCTGCTCTACCTCCGTTCCGTTCCCGGTATCGCTTTCTCCGGTTTCCACTGGTTGTGTCCTTTCCTCCCCGGATTCGGTACTTCCCAGTCTCCACTCTGCATCATCTCCGGCATCAACCTGTTCTTGCTCCGGAAGTTCTTCCTCGGGTAATTCTTGTCGGGGTGCGTTGTCGGTTGGGTCCTCTTCAGCCGGTCGCTCGCCCTCACTGATGGAGATCGGCGTTGTGTGTCCCTGCTGGACTAGCCACAACACAGGTGTCTATCCGACACTTCTCCAAAGGGTGGTAGGGATAGGATGTTAATACACGCGTATGATAATTACACTTAAGCACAGACGAAGACAAGATCAATAAACATAAGCGAGACTATATTAATTCTTCGTACTTCATTACAAAACATCGGATCCTTTTATAGGCATCCGGCCAGATTACAATCGGTGCTCTTAGGCAACCATTAACCGAAACCGAATCGGTTCGGATCCGGATCGGTTACAACTACCGGATCCGTCCCTCCTAATAATTCTATTCCTATTTCTATATTTATCCGATCCGACCTTGCTTTCCCATTTGCCTTCTCTGACCGGCCAACACATGGCACGCCCGTGGGAAAGTGCATTGCACTTCGAATCCACAACCGGCTTCAGTCTTCCTCCAAATTATCCAGCAAACTCCGCTCAGAGGTTTCAAGTGTTGTCTTGCCTGTGCCGTCTCCGACTTTCGATTGGATTGGCTGCCTTTTCGCATCTTGCTGCTCCGACTCTGCTTGTACCGGTGGTACCGGTGTTTCTTCTGTATCCTGTCCGGGTCTGTCCTGCTCTACCTCCGTTCCGTTCCCGGTATCGCTTTCTCCGGTTTCCACTGGTTGTGTCCTTTCCTCCCCGGATTCGGTACTTCCCAGTCTCCACTCTGCATCATCTCCGGCATCAACCTGTTCTTGCTCCGGAAGTTCTTCCTCGGGTAATTCTTGTCGGGGTGCGTTGTCGGTTGGGTCCTCTTCAGCCGGTCGCTCGCCCTCACTGATGGAGATCGGCGTTGTGTGTCCCTGCTGGACTAGCCACAACACAGGTGTCTATCCGACACTTCTCCAAAGGGTGGTAGGGATAGGATGTTAATACACGCGTATGATAATTACACTTAAGCACAGACGAAGACAAGATCAATAAACATAAGCGAGACTATATTAATTCTTCGTACTTCATTACAAAACATCGGATCCTTTTATAGGCATCCGGCCAGATTACAATCGGTGCTCTTAGGCAACCATTAACCGAAACCGAATCGGTTCGGATCCGGATCGGTTACAACTACCGGATCCGTCCCTCCTAATAATTCTATTCCTATTTCTATATTTATCCGATCCGACCTTGCTTTCCCATTTGCCTTCTCTGACCGGCCAACACATGGCACGCCCGTGGGAAAGTGCATTGCACTTCGAATCCACAACCGGCTTCAGTCTTCCTCCAAATTATCCAGCAAACTCCGCTCAGAGGTTTCAAGTGTTGTCTTGCCTGTGCCGTCTCCGACTTTCGATTGGATTGGCTGCCTTTTCGCATCTTGCTGCTCCGACTCTGCTTGTACCGGTGGTACCGGTGTTTCTTCTGTATCCTGTCCGGGTCTGTCCTGCTCTACCTCCGTTCCGTTCCCGGTATCGCTTTCTCCGGTTTCCACTGGTTGTGTCCTTTCCTCCCCGGATTCGGTACTTCCCAGTCTCCACTCTGCATCATCTCCGGCATCAACCTGTTCTTGCTCCGGAAGTTCTTCCTCGGGTAATTCTTGTCGGGGTGCGTTGTCGGTTGGGTCCTCTTCAGCCGGTCGCTCGCCCTCACTGATGGAGATCGGCGTTGTGTGTCCCTGCTGGACTAGCCACAACACAGGTGTCTATCCGACACTTCTCCAAAGGGTGGTAGGGATAGGATGTTAATACACGCGTATGATAATTACACTTAAGCACAGACGAAGACAAGATCAATAAACATAAGCGAGACTATATTAATTCTTCGTACTTCATTACAAAACATCGGATCCTTTTATAGGCATCCGGCCAGATTACAATCGGTGCTCTTAGGCAACCATTAACCGAAACCGAATCGGTTCGGATCCGGATCGGTTACAACTACCGGATCCGTCCCTCCTAATAATTCTATTCCTATTTCTATATTTATCCGATCCGACCTTGCTTTCCCATTTGCCTTCTCTGACCGGCCAACACATGGCACGCCCGTGGGAAAGTGCATTGCACTTCGAATCCACAACCGGCTTCAGTCTTCCTCCAAATTATCCAGCAAACTCCGCTCAGAGGTTTCAAGTGTTGTCTTGCCTGTGCCGTCTCCGACTTTCGATTGGATTGGCTGCCTTTTCGCATCTTGCTGCTCCGACTCTGCTTGTACCGGTGGTACCGGTGTTTCTTCTGTATCCTGTCCGGGTCTGTCCTGCTCTACCTCCGTTCCGTTCCCGGTATCGCTTTCTCCGGTTTCCACTGGTTGTGTCCTTTCCTCCCCGGATTCGGTACTTCCCAGTCTCCACTCTGCATCATCTCCGGCATCAACCTGTTCTTGCTCCGGAAGTTCTTCCTCGGGTAATTCTTGTCGGGGTGCGTTGTCGGTTGGGTCCTCTTCAGCCGGTCGCTCGCCCTCACTGATGGAGATCGGCGTTGTGTGTCCCTGCTGGACTAGCCACAACACAGGTGTCTATCCGACACTTCTCCAAAGGGTGGTAGGGATAGGATGTTAATACACGCGTATGATAATTACACTTAAGCACAGACGAAGACAAGATCAATAAACATAAGCGAGACTATATTAATTCTTCGTACTTCATTACAAAACATCGGATCCTTTTATAGGCATCCGGCCAGATTACAATCGGTGCTCTTAGGCAACCATTAACCGAAACCGAATCGGTTCGGATCCGGATCGGTTACAACTACCGGATCCGTCCCTCCTAATAATTCTATTCCTATTTCTATATTTATCCGATCCGACCTTGCTTTCCCATTTGCCTTCTCTGACCGGCCAACACATGGCACGCCCGTGGGAAAGTGCATTGCACTTCGAATCCACAACCGGCTTCAGTCTTCCTCCAAATTATCCAGCAAACTCCGCTCAGAGGTTTCAAGTGTTGTCTTGCCTGTGCCGTCTCCGACTTTCGATTGGATTGGCTGCCTTTTCGCATCTTGCTGCTCCGACTCTGCTTGTACCGGTGGTACCGGTGTTTCTTCTGTATCCTGTCCGGGTCTGTCCTGCTCTACCTCCGTTCCGTTCCCGGTATCGCTTTCTCCGGTTTCCACTGGTTGTGTCCTTTCCTCCCCGGATTCGGTACTTCCCAGTCTCCACTCTGCATCATCTCCGGCATCAACCTGTTCTTGCTCCGGAAGTTCTTCCTCGGGTAATTCTTGTCGGGGTGCGTTGTCGGTTGGGTCCTCTTCAGCCGGTCGCTCGCCCTCACTGATGGAGATCGGCGTTGTGTGTCCCTGCTGGACTAGCCACAACACAGGTGTCTATCCGACACTTCTCCAAAGGGTGGTAGGGATAGGATGTTAATACACGCGTATGATAATTACACTTAAGCACAGACGAAGACAAGATCAATAAACATAAGCGAGACTATATTAATTCTTCGTACTTCATTACAAAACATCGGATCCTTTTATAGGCATCCGGCCAGATTACAATCGGTGCTCTTAGGCAACCATTAACCGAAACCGAATCGGTTCGGATCCGGATCGGTTACAACTACCGGATCCGTCCCTCCTAATAATTCTATTCCTATTTCTATATTTATCCGATCCGACCTTGCTTTCCCATTTGCCTTCTCTGACCGGCCAACACATGGCACGCCCGTGGGAAAGTGCATTGCACTTCGAATCCACAACCGGCTTCAGTCTTCCTCCAAATTATCCAGCAAACTCCGCTCAGAGGTTTCAAGTGTTGTCTTGCCTGTGCCGTCTCCGACTTTCGATTGGATTGGCTGCCTTTTCGCATCTTGCTGCTCCGACTCTGCTTGTACCGGTGGTACCGGTGTTTCTTCTGTATCCTGTCCGGGTCTGTCCTGCTCTACCTCCGTTCCGTTCCCGGTATCGCTTTCTCCGGTTTCCACTGGTTGTGTCCTTTCCTCCCCGGATTCGGTACTTCCCAGTCTCCACTCTGCATCATCTCCGGCATCAACCTGTTCTTGCTCCGGAAGTTCTTCCTCGGGTAATTCTTGTCGGGGTGCGTTGTCGGTTGGGTCCTCTTCAGCCGGTCGCTCGCCCTCACTGATGGAGATCGGCGTTGTGTGTCCCTGCTGGACTAGCCACAACACAGGTGTCTATCCGACACTTCTCCAAAGGGTGGTAGGGATAGGATGTTAATACACGCGTATGATAATTACACTTAAGCACAGACGAAGACAAGATCAATAAACATAAGCGAGACTATATTAATTCTTCGTACTTCATTACAAAACATCGGATCCTTTTATAGGCATCCGGCCAGATTACAATCGGTGCTCTTAGGCAACCATTAACCGAAACCGAATCGGTTCGGATCCGGATCGGTTACAACTACCGGATCCGTCCCTCCTAATAATTCTATTCCTATTTCTATATTTATCCGATCCGACCTTGCTTTCCCATTTGCCTTCTCTGACCGGCCAACACATGGCACGCCCGTGGGAAAGTGCATTGCACTTCGAATCCACAACCGGCTTCAGTCTTCCTCCAAATTATCCAGCAAACTCCGCTCAGAGGTTTCAAGTGTTGTCTTGCCTGTGCCGTCTCCGACTTTCGATTGGATTGGCTGCCTTTTCGCATCTTGCTGCTCCGACTCTGCTTGTACCGGTGGTACCGGTGTTTCTTCTGTATCCTGTCCGGGTCTGTCCTGCTCTACCTCCGTTCCGTTCCCGGTATCGCTTTCTCCGGTTTCCACTGGTTGTGTCCTTTCCTCCCCGGATTCGGTACTTCCCAGTCTCCACTCTGCATCATCTCCGGCATCAACCTGTTCTTGCTCCGGAAGTTCTTCCTCGGGTAATTCTTGTCGGGGTGCGTTGTCGGTTGGGTCCTCTTCAGCCGGTCGCTCGCCCTCACTGATGGAGATCGGCGTTGTGTGTCCCTGCTGGACTAGCCACAACACAGGTGTCTATCCGACACTTCTCCAAAGGGTGGTAGGGATAGGATGTTAATACACGCGTATGATAATTACACTTAAGCACAGACGAAGACAAGATCAATAAACATAAGCGAGACTATATTAATTCTTCGTACTTCATTACAAAACATCGGATCCTTTTATAGGCATCCGGCCAGATTACAATCGGTGCTCTTAGGCAACCATTAACCGAAACCGAATCGGTTCGGATCCGGATCGGTTACAACTACCGGATCCGTCCCTCCTAATAATTCTATTCCTATTTCTATATTTATCCGATCCGACCTTGCTTTCCCATTTGCCTTCTCTGACCGGCCAACACATGGCACGCCCGTGGGAAAGTGCATTGCACTTCGAATCCACAACCGGCTTCAGTCTTCCTCCAAATTATCCAGCAAACTCCGCTCAGAGGTTTCAAGTGTTGTCTTGCCTGTGCCGTCTCCGACTTTCGATTGGATTGGCTGCCTTTTCGCATCTTGCTGCTCCGACTCTGCTTGTACCGGTGGTACCGGTGTTTCTTCTGTATCCTGTCCGGGTCTGTCCTGCTCTACCTCCGTTCCGTTCCCGGTATCGCTTTCTCCGGTTTCCACTGGTTGTGTCCTTTCCTCCCCGGATTCGGTACTTCCCAGTCTCCACTCTGCATCATCTCCGGCATCAACCTGTTCTTGCTCCGGAAGTTCTTCCTCGGGTAATTCTTGTCGGGGTGCGTTGTCGGTTGGGTCCTCTTCAGCCGGTCGCTCGCCCTCACTGATGGAGATCGGCGTTGTGTGTCCCTGCTGGACTAGCCACAACACAGGTGTCTATCCGACACTTCTCCAAAGGGTGGTAGGGATAGGATGTTAATACACGCGTATGATAATTACACTTAAGCACAGACGAAGACAAGATCAATAAACATAAGCGAGACTATATTAATTCTTCGTACTTCATTACAAAACATCGGATCCTTTTATAGGCATCCGGCCAGATTACAATCGGTGCTCTTAGGCAACCATTAACCGAAACCGAATCGGTTCGGATCCGGATCGGTTACAACTACCGGATCCGTCCCTCCTAATAATTCTATTCCTATTTCTATATTTATCCGATCCGACCTTGCTTTCCCATTTGCCTTCTCTGACCGGCCAACACATGGCACGCCCGTGGGAAAGTGCATTGCACTTCGAATCCACAACCGGCTTCAGTCTTCCTCCAAATTATCCAGCAAACTCCGCTCAGAGGTTTCAAGTGTTGTCTTGCCTGTGCCGTCTCCGACTTTCGATTGGATTGGCTGCCTTTTCGCATCTTGCTGCTCCGACTCTGCTTGTACCGGTGGTACCGGTGTTTCTTCTGTATCCTGTCCGGGTCTGTCCTGCTCTACCTCCGTTCCGTTCCCGGTATCGCTTTCTCCGGTTTCCACTGGTTGTGTCCTTTCCTCCCCGGATTCGGTACTTCCCAGTCTCCACTCTGCATCATCTCCGGCATCAACCTGTTCTTGCTCCGGAAGTTCTTCCTCGGGTAATTCTTGTCGGGGTGCGTTGTCGGTTGGGTCCTCTTCAGCCGGTCGCTCGCCCTCACTGATGGAGATCGGCGTTGTGTGTCCCTGCTGGACTAGCCACAACACAGGTGTCTATCCGACACTTCTCCAAAGGGTGGTAGGGATAGGATGTTAATACACGCGTATGATAATTACACTTAAGCACAGACGAAGACAAGATCAATAAACATAAGCGAGACTATATTAATTCTTCGTACTTCATTACAAAACATCGGATCCTTTTATAGGCATCCGGCCAGATTACAATCGGTGCTCTTAGGCAACCATTAACCGAAACCGAATCGGTTCGGATCCGGATCGGTTACAACTACCGGATCCGTCCCTCCTAATAATTCTATTCCTATTTCTATATTTATCCGATCCGACCTTGCTTTCCCATTTGCCTTCTCTGACCGGCCAACACATGGCACGCCCGTGGGAAAGTGCATTGCACTTCGAATCCACAACCGGCTTCAGTCTTCCTCCAAATTATCCAGCAAACTCCGCTCAGAGGTTTCAAGTGTTGTCTTGCCTGTGCCGTCTCCGACTTTCGATTGGATTGGCTGCCTTTTCGCATCTTGCTGCTCCGACTCTGCTTGTACCGGTGGTACCGGTGTTTCTTCTGTATCCTGTCCGGGTCTGTCCTGCTCTACCTCCGTTCCGTTCCCGGTATCGCTTTCTCCGGTTTCCACTGGTTGTGTCCTTTCCTCCCCGGATTCGGTACTTCCCAGTCTCCACTCTGCATCATCTCCGGCATCAACCTGTTCTTGCTCCGGAAGTTCTTCCTCGGGTAATTCTTGTCGGGGTGCGTTGTCGGTTGGGTCCTCTTCAGCCGGTCGCTCGCCCTCACTGATGGAGATCGGCGTTGTGTGTCCCTGCTGGACTAGCCACAACACAGGTGTCTATCCGACACTTCTCCAAAGGGTGGTAGGGATAGGATGTTAATACACGCGTATGATAATTACACTTAAGCACAGACGAAGACAAGATCAATAAACATAAGCGAGACTATATTAATTCTTCGTACTTCATTACAAAACATCGGATCCTTTTATAGGCATCCGGCCAGATTACAATCGGTGCTCTTAGGCAACCATTAACCGAAACCGAATCGGTTCGGATCCGGATCGGTTACAACTACCGGATCCGTCCCTCCTAATAATTCTATTCCTATTTCTATATTTATCCGATCCGACCTTGCTTTCCCATTTGCCTTCTCTGACCGGCCAACACATGGCACGCCCGTGGGAAAGTGCATTGCACTTCGAATCCACAACCGGCTTCAGTCTTCCTCCAAATTATCCAGCAAACTCCGCTCAGAGGTTTCAAGTGTTGTCTTGCCTGTGCCGTCTCCGACTTTCGATTGGATTGGCTGCCTTTTCGCATCTTGCTGCTCCGACTCTGCTTGTACCGGTGGTACCGGTGTTTCTTCTGTATCCTGTCCGGGTCTGTCCTGCTCTACCTCCGTTCCGTTCCCGGTATCTCTTTCTCCGGTTTCCACTGGTTGTGTCCTTTCCTCCCCGGATTCGGTACTTCCCAGTCTCCACTCTGCATCATCTCCGGCATCAACCTGTTCTTGCTCCGGAAGTTCTTCCTCGGGTAATTCTTGTCGGGGTGCGTTGTCGGTTGGGTCCTCTTCAGCCGGTCGCTCGCCCTCACTGATGGAGATCGGCGTTGTGTGTCCCTGCTGGACTAGCCACAACACAGGTGTCTATCCGACACTTCTCCAAAGGGTGGTAGGGATAGGATGTTAATACACGCGTATGATAATTACACTTAAGCACAGACGAAGACAAGATCAATAAACATAAGCGAGACTATATTAATTCTTCGTACTTCATTACAAAACATCGGATCCTTTTATAGGCATCCGGCCAGATTACAATCGGTGCTCTTAGGCAACCATTAACCGAAACCGAATCGGTTCGGATCCGGATCGGTTACAACTACCGGATCCGTCCCTCCTAATAATTCTATTCCTATTTCTATATTTATCCGATCCGACCTTGCTTTCCCATTTGCCTTCTCTGACCGGCCAACACATGGCACGCCCGTGGGAAAGTGCATTGCACTTCGAATCCACAACCGGCTTCAGTCTTCCTCCAAATTATCCAGCAAACTCCGCTCAGAGGTTTCAAGTGTTGTCTTGCCTGTGCCGTCTCCGACTTTCGATTGGATTGGCTGCCTTTTCGCATCTTGCTGCTCCGACTCTGCTTGTACCGGTGGTACCGGTGTTTCTTCTGTATCCTGTCCGGGTCTGTCCTGCTCTACCTCCGTTCCGTTCCCGGTATCGCTTTCTCCGGTTTCCACTGGTTGTGTCCTTTCCTCCCCGGATTCGGTACTTCCCAGTCTCCACTCTGCATCATCTCCGGCATCAACCTGTTCTTGCTCCGGAAGTTCTTCCTCGGGTAATTCTTGTCGGGGTGCGTTGTCGGTTGGGTCCTCTTCAGCCGGTCGCTCGCCCTCACTGATGGAGATCGGCGTTGTGTGTCCCTGCTGGACTAGCCACAACACAGGTGTCTATCCGACACTTCTCCAAAGGGTGGTAGGGATAGGATGTTAATACACGCGTATGATAATTACACTTAAGCACAGACGAAGACAAGATCAATAAACATAAGCGAGACTATATTAATTCTTCGTACTTCATTACAAAACATCGGATCCTTTTATAGGCATCCGGCCAGATTACAATCGGTGCTCTTAGGCAACCATTAACCGAAACCGAATCGGTTCGGATCCGGATCGGTTACAACTACCGGATCCGTCCCTCCTAATAATTCTATTCCTATTTCTATATTTATCCGATCCGACCTTGCTTTCCCATTTGCCTTCTCTGACCGGCCAACACTCTGGCCCACTCTTCGGAATATTCGAGAAGTTCGATCATTCCTTGGTTTTGTGGGGTTTTTGCGAAAGTCTCTTCGTAATTACTCCCAATTGACGACGCCGTTTACTGATCTTTTAAAAGGTCAAACGCGTAAGTCTACAAAACCTATTGTGTGGAATGCTACACTAGACCTTGCCTTTAAGGAACTCAAGGACCTGGTTTGCAAGGCTCCTTCACTTCTTTTACCCGATCCTTCAAAACCTTTTGAGGTTGAAACCGATGCAAGCGATTATGCTATAGGTGCTGTCTTGTATCAAGATGGTAAACCAATAGCATTCGAGAGTAAGAAACTTGATTATGCTCAATGTCGGTATACCGTTCAAGAAAAGGAATTATTTGCAGTTATACATGCGCTCAAAACATGGCGCCATTATCTTTATGGAAATCACTATGTGGTAACTACGGACCACGAGTCCTTGAAATATTTTTGTGACCAACAAGACCTGAAAGGTCGTAAGGCACGATGGGCTGATCTCATCCAGGACTTTGATTTTTCCATACGATATCGTAAAGGTTCCATGAACACTGTCGCTGATGCACTAAGTCGCATTCGTGAAGTTAACATGCTTAGCTTCACTGAAATATCATCAGATCTTTATGATCACCTTCGAGGAAAGTATCCTGATGACAGTTATTTCGGAAAATACTGGGCAAGAGTTGAGTCTGGAACAGACACCACCACATCCTCGAAGGAATACTTCCACATTGCTAACGGTTTGCTCTACCGTAATGGGAAGGTTTGTGTTCCAGATTTACCCGAGGTCAAAAAGAGGATTCTTTTTGAATGCCATGATGCACCCTCAGCAGGGCACCCTGGAATACATCGTACACTCGTTCTCATCTTCACTCAATTTTATTGGCCTAAGATGCGTCCTGACATACATAGCTATGTGACTAAATGTCACCAGTGCCAGGTTAACAAAGCCGAGCGACTTAAAGCCGCAAGACTTTTACATCCCTTGGACATTCCCAATAATAACTGGGAAAGTATATCCATGGATTTTATTGTTAGCCTTCCTCGCACCCAAAAAGGTCATGATGCCATCTGGGTTGTCGTTGATCGACTAACTAAAATGGCTAGATTTATTGCTACTTAAACCACGGTAACAGCTCCTGAATTGGCTTACCAATTCGTTGACGAATTGTTTCGTTTTTATGGGTTACCGATGGATATCGTGAGTGATCGAGATCCAAAGTTTACTAGTGACTTCTGGACACAAGTCTTTAAGAAGTTAGAAACTACGTTGAGCATGAGCTCCACGGATCATCCTCAATCCGATGGACAGACAGAACGAGTAAATCAAATTATAGAGGACATGCTTCGAGCATACGTTGGTGCAAAACCAACAAAATGGGAACGTTATCTCCCAATTTAGGAGTTTGCTTATAACAGCTCCAAGCATACGTCGACGGGATATAGTCCTTTTATGTTGATGTATGGTTTTCAGCCACGAGCCCCGATTGATGTTACTATACATCATGATGAGTTGCGAAGTACGCAAAACTTTCTTCGGGATATGCAAGATATGTTGCATATTGCACGAGATAATATAAAAACAGCTCAAGATAGAGCGCGTTTTTATGCCGATCATCATAGGCAACCTCGTGTATTCAACCCTGGACAGAAGGTATTTTTACGTGTACCTCACAATTCTAAGACATTGTCTATAGGTAAGTGCGCTAAGTTAGCCCCACGGTTTTGTGGACCTTTTACAGTCCTCAAACGAATTGGGTCATCAGCCTATCGTCTCGCTCTTCTCGATGGTGTCGGAATTCATCCAGTCTTTCATGTGAGTCGTCTAAAAGAACTTCTAGGTTCTGGCGACAATACAGTTACGACTGAAACTCTGGTTACTTCTGAAGAATTATCTTCTAAACCACATGTACCAGAAAGAATTCTCGATGTTAAAACAAAAAAATTACGTACTAAAGAAATCCGAGAATTTAAAATAAAATGGATGGATAAATCAATAAAAGATGCCACATGGGAACGCGAAAATACTCTTAGAACTAACTTCCCTAACTTTCCATTGCAAGAGTGCAATGTTTTAAAGAGGGGGAGTATGTTACGGGCATGACCATATAATATCCCGTGGTAAGAATTTACCGTAGTATTCTATACACGTGCATAAGTGTGAGGGTTAAATGAGAGTGTAAAGAAGGGGAGGATTACTTTTAATCCTCGGGATTGAGACAACCCATTAGGTCAAGTGTGAACTTGCCTGGGGGCCTTGGGTATCGCTATAAATAAGAGGCCTAGCTACCCTCATTGGATCATCTTTTGACTACATCGAGACTCTGCTCGTGTGGTGGGTCAACTCTTGTAGCGAGCGCGCCAGCACCAGGTACGACTCGACGCCATGGCGGTGGTATGGGACGCCGATCGAGGCTCGAGTCCATCTCGATCCCTTCGCTCGGGGGTGGTCGGGTGGATCGGCACCCTTCTTTCTCTTTCTCCTTTCTATCTATCTTTTCATTATCCTTATCTTAAGCTTACGTTAGTACCAAGATCTATAATAAGGCGAGTCGGTGCGCAATGGAGGCGACCGACGGGATCAACGAAGAAGGCACCGAAGTGATGTCGACAACAATTCCGGACCCTCCGGAAACAGGGGGAGTTGAGGTGACGAGAACTGGCAAGGGAAATCCTTCGTGGAATGCTAGTACTGTGGCAAGAAAGGCCACAAGGAGAGCGAGTGCTGGAAGAAGCACGCGGATCCGGAGAAAACCGGATCCGGATCCGAACAAACCAAGAAAGGAAATTGGCAGTGATCGCACTACGCCGAAGGATCCGAAAAAGTCGGAAAGGAGGCAGCCTTCGTGACGAGACACGAAGCGAACTCGATGAAGAAGACCACCTCGAAATCGGACAAGGTGTGGTACGTTGACTCCGATGCGTCAAACCACATGACGAGCCATATGGAGTGGTTCTCATACCTTGAGAAACCTATGCAACCGGGAGTAGTCGCAACAGGAGATGGCACTCTGCATCCGATCGAGAATGTCGATGAAGTTCCCCTGAGCCATGTCGGGCAAAAAGGGAAAGTCATGAACGCGTTACACATCCCGACAATCACGAATAATCTGGTATCGGTTGGGCAAATCGTCGACCAAGGGATGCAAGTTTAGTTCACGCATCTCGGGTGCTTCATCGAGGAAGAAGACCAAGTTATTGCGCAAGGGCGCAGAGACGAGATGATGTTTATCCTCGACACCAATGATGTTGGCACCGCAATGTTAGCAAAAGGACAAAAAGTTGAGTCGGATATCAACTTGTGGCACAAGCGGATAGGCCACATCAACTATCAAAGGCTTCAGGACTTGCAATGGAAACAAGTTGTGTTCAGATTGCCCAAATTTAGTGGCAGGAAGGCCCAAATTTGTGAAGATTGCCAGCTAGGGAAGCAACACCGACTTCCCTAGCTCGACTTGATACATTTGGATGTATGGGGGCCGGCACAGAACGTTAGTATTGGTGGGAGTCGATATTTTGTCTCCTTCATCGGCGACTACACGCAGCACACGTGGATCTATCTCATTAAAAAGAAGAGTGAAGTCTTCGACTGTTTCCAAGCCCTCAAAATCTTGGTAGAAAGGGACACAAGGAGAAAGATCATATGCCTGCGGTCGGATGGCGGAAAAGAATACTTTTCCAGCCAATTTAATAGTTATCTGCAACAAATGGGAATTTGGCGCAAATTCAATTGCAGGTATACGCCGTAGCAAAACAACGTAGCCGAAAGGAAAAATGGATCGGTTGTGGAAGTGGCGCGAGCAATGTTGGAAGAAAAGAGCTTGCCCAAGTTCTAAGCGGTACGAACCGTGGAGTACATCCAGAATCGGATCGGAGACAAGGTGTCAACGTATGAGCTGTATTTCGAAAGAAAGCTGAATCTACGACACTTGAGAGTTTTCGGTAGCATTGTGTATGTGTATGTGCCGAAGGAGAAATCGAGGAAGTTGGACGCGAAAGCCGAGATGTGTAACTTGGTCGGCTATTCAGACAAACAGAAGGGTTATAATTGTTATAATCCCCGAACCAAACAAGCTCGCGTGAGTCGCGATGTTGTGTTTGACGAGTCCGCGTCCTGCTACTTGCCTCCGACTCCGAACCTCAACTCCAACTCCGGACCTCCGGACCCGAGTTGTGATGATGAGGTCAGCGAGGCTGAAATGACTCCGGATGACCGAGCAATCAAGACCCTCGATGAGAGTTCGATTTCATTTCGGCTAAGTGGACCGAATGAGCGACTAGGTCGGTTTGACCAGTCTGAAGAAGAGCCAGCTAGTGGTGGAGACTCGGTCGTGCATTCCCCGCACAGGAAGCCGAGGAGATGGTTTACGCGCAAGGAAAAAGGGAAGAAGAAGATGCCAGAGTACGGCACGGATAAGGGCGATTCGGATCGACGCGAATCCGACTTCGAGAAGAGCGATGACGGGCCTTCGAGAGCGAAGTCCGCATTGGCCGAGAAAGCCTCAACATCGGCTAATGAGCAACTACACCGATCTACCCGCTAGAAGAACCCTGTTGTGCGGTTCGGATACAACGAGTACATGGTGCATCATTATGCGTACATGACGCGTGTAGCGGAAGTGCATGAACCGGAGAGCTACGCAGAAGTGGTGATGGATGCAAATTGGCGTGCCACAATGGAGGAGGAGATGCACGTATTGGCGGAGAATGAAACTTGGGAACTGGTACGCACCGAAGGGTGTGAAGCCGATCGGATGTAGGTGGGTGTACAAGGTCAAGTACAACACCGACGGCTCCGTCAACCGATACAAGGCCTAGTTAGTAGTGAAAGGCTACGCACAACAACATGGCATCAACTATGATGAGACGTTTGCGCCGATCGCAAAGATGACGACCGTCCGTGTTTTGCTTGTGGTAGCTGCGGAGAAGGGGTTGCATTTACATAAGATGGATGTCAAGAATGTGTTCCTGCAAGGCGAGCTTGAGGAACAGGTGTACATGGTACAACCCCCCAGATTTCACTCCGGAATGAACACCTCCGCGGTCTGCCGGTTGAAGAAGTCCCTTTACGGGCTAAAGAAAGCCCCGCGTGCTTGGAACGCAAAAATCACGCAGCGAATACGTCGGATGGGATTTGCGACGTCCAAATCAGACTCTTCACTGTTCATTCGGAAAGGTCGACTTGGGCCGGTTAGTATTTTACTTTATATTGATGACTTGGTCATCACCGACGTCGACCTAGGTGAAATTGACCGCGTAAAGCTCTAGCTTGCGACATCATTTGACATGAAGGACCTGGGGGACCTTCATTACTTCCTCGGGATTGAAGTGATCCGTACCCCTGAAGGCATACTGATCAGCCAACGACATTACGTCAAGTTCGGGATGGTAGATTGTAAGTCCGTCTCGACTCCTCTGGATAGAACCGTCAAGCTTCACCCCGACTCCGGAAAGGTTTACGACCTGAAGAGGTTTCAACAGATTGTCGGAAGCCTCATATACTTGACTATCACTCGACTAGACGTCAGTTACCCGGTCGGTGTGATTAGTCAGTTCATGGAGTGGCCAACTGAGGAGCACCTTCAGTGCGCACAACGTGTACTCCGGTACGTCAGTGACACTAAGGACCGGGGGCTACTATATCGGATTGATACTGCGCGTAGTTGGTCAGCTACACCGATGCTGATTGGGCCGGAAATGCCAGCGATCGCCAATCCACATCCAGATTCGCGTTCTCTCTTGGGAGCGCCGCGATTGCGTGGAGTAGCAAGAAGCAACCAATAATTGCACTGTCGAGCACCGAAGCCGAGTATAGAGGAGCGACTGTTGCAACATGTGATGCCATCTTGCTGAAATGGCTACTTAAGGATCTGCAAGTGGAGGTGTCCGATCCGTCGACGAGCACACATGCCGACCGGAAGGGTCGAGGCGCACGGAATCGAACAGGATGAGGAGTGCGAGCGAGGTGTGAAGCTAGAAGAAACCGGAGAGGTGATTTGGAAGAATTAGAAGAGCCTCAAGTTGAGCTTGAGGGGGGGAGTGTTGAGATACAAGTTGAACATTGGCCGGATCGGTTGCGACTGATCGGTTAGGCCGGACCGGTGCGTAAACCGGTGTGCAACGAGAAGCCGTAGTGGTGCATTAACTACGAGGCTGTTGGAAAGATATTCTGCGTAGGAATATCTTTTGGGAGTTAGTGTAGAGCTTAGTTATGAGCATTGAAGTACGTGTTAGTACTTCTGTCAGTCCGTATGGACTTGTATAAAAGTGCTCACTGAGCACATCCTATGTACAGACTGAGTATCATTATTTTGAATAGAGTTGTGTGTATTGACTCTCTCTCCCTCTCTCTCCCGCGTACTGTGTGTGTCCAATCTTTCCATTAAACCTGTGTTTTTCCTACGTTCGGTTTTCTGTTGCTTCCGCACGTTGTTCTTTTTACAGACTTAGTCCAACATATGAATGGTCGTGGTAGTTCGGATAGTTGGGGATGTGTGGCTGAATCTGCGTGGAGGTTTTCTAGCATGTCGTGAATTCCTATACGTTCGGTTTTCTGTTGCTTCCGCACGTTGTTCTTTTTACAGACTTAGTCCAACATATGAATGGTCGTGGTAGTTCGGATAGTTGGGGATGTGTGGCTGAATCTGCGTGGAGGTTTTCTAGCATGTCGTGAATTCCTAATGTAGGGGTATCTTTCGTATACCTAAGTTTGAAGATGACAGGTATAAGGGTACTTTTAGGTTTTCTACTAAATACAAGTGATTTCCTAGCGCTAAATAGGACCTTTTTTATAATTCTCTAATATAAAAGAAAGGGGATATCCTCTCTTAACTAATCTACTAAAAAAAAGTTTTCTCATTCGAAGGAAACCTAAGGGGGTACTTTCTCTAATTAGGTATCGTTTTAGTTCATTAATAATAAAATGACGTTTTAAATGAAGGGGGTGAATTGACGAGAATGAGAGATATTGGTAGGAATTTTGGGGCTTTTAGTAGCAATTAAAGGAGAAATCTGAATTCTTTAGGTTAATCCATCAATCTAAGAATGGTAATCTAAAGGGAGAAATGGTGATGGTAATTTTGATGCAATTATTAGTGGAGGTGTTATAGAACTGGAGGTAATTTTCTAATTCAGGTTTAGTACCCGTCCATATCCCGAATGCATCATCTATATATCTAGTGAAATAGAAAATATTAGGGTGTGATGGTTGGGAGTTCTCTAAGTGAGCTAAGAATAGGCATGCATAAACTACATAAAAATTACGACCCATGGTTGTACCCTTGACTTGTTGATAGATCATGTTATCAAAGCATAGAAAGTGATATTCTAACGTGAGTGCACTAAGTGTATAAATAAGGTTATTTTTAGAAGATGAAAAATGTCGGGTAATCATTTTTCGTAAAGCTTGAAGTACTAACTTAGGGGGTATGCTGAGATATAAAGATTCAACATCAAAGGTAAAGATAAAGCTATTAGGGGGTGGGTTGAGATGTTCTAAAGTCTAGACAAGGGAATGTGAGTCTTTCAAATATTGCTTCTGAAGGAGAAGGATAGGCATGAGTTGGCGGTGAAGCCATTTTGATGTTTGTTCAAAAAGGGAGTTATTGTATGAGCAAATAGATCTAAAACCTATTGGGTTTTTATGGAGTTTTGGGAGGAAATAGATATTGCATACTAGGTACCCTTTTGAGGGTTTATGTAGTATGTAGTTGGTTTCTATGTTGGATAGGGTACCAAGATGGTTATTAACAATGCTTTTCACTCTATAGGATAACTCCTCAAGTGGATAGTGGGAGACTTTTTTATATGTGTTAGTATCGGAAAGGTGTTCTATAGCTTTGTTATAGTACGTGTCCTTATCAAGTACACACACTCCAACATTTTTGTCACCAGGTAGGATTTTGATTTTGTTGTTTTTCTTAAGAGATTGTAAGGCTAGTGATAAGTGAGGTGCAATCCTAGTGGGTTTTAATTTGAGTGTATGAAGTGTGTCCCTAAAGACAGTTTGGTGTTTAGCTATAATGTTTTCTAGGGGAGTGTACTTAGTAGAAGGTTGCCAACTACGGTTAGGTAGCTTAAAGGGATTTTGGGGCGAATTATCCACGTCTTTGAAAAAATGTTTAAGTCGAAGGGTCCTACTTAGGCTATCAAATTCTTTAAGTAGGGTAGGGGATGATGGTGGAGAAGATGGGAGGATGTGTTTCAAACCTAGGCTAAGGAGTTGTATCTCATGTTTAGAGAGGGAATAATTAGAGTGGTTGTGGATCCTACTAATCCTAGGTTTACTAAGGAGAGGCGTCCAAAATTTATTACGGGGTTTACTACTATGGGTCTTTTTCACATATGCGGAGAAGGAAAAATTAGATGTATGACGTCCTAACCACATGAAAGTATGAAAAGTAGAAGTAGTCTATCGAGAAGGTAGAAGAGATGTTTCACGGGATGTATGACGTGCCAAAACTGTTTACTATCCCGTTTGGCACGCCTAGCTACACGTTTTTTGTCCTAACATTATTACATGGGAAATTTTGTAGTTTTGTGGGAAGGGGGCGATTATTGTGAGTACAGATAGGTTGCTTTCTATGAGGGATTTCATATATGTGTGGGGGAAATTTAGAGGGTGGGGTAGAATATTGAAATCCACTAGAAGTAGAAGGAGAGTTATGTGTAAAGAAGGGGGGGGGGGTATGTGTAGGAAATGCATGAAAAGAGGGAGGGGTATAGTTTGGAAATAGGGAAACGTTGTGGGGGTTATTAGGGGGAATAAGGGGAAATGCATAGGGGTATCGTTAAAAAATGAGGGAGGGGTATGATGGAGGTTTATAGAAAATAAAGGGGGGGCATGCATCAAATTTGTAGGAAGTAAGGAGGGGGGGGAGGGGCGTGATTAGGGTTAAACACATATGGGAAGTGTGAGAGTCTGTTTGAAATTGTTTGCAGGGGTGGGGTGGGGTGCGGAGGAGAGGAGGAGGAGGAGGGCCGAGAGGGAAAGAGGAAGGTCGTTCGTGCCATGGCTTGCATGATCTCCTGCACAACCGCCATGGGGATACACTTCTTGTCTTCTGTTGGCACGTGTGCCGCTTCCATAAGATGTACGGCCTTCGCATTGGATGGACCTCCCATATCGGCCCATAGGATAATCATCATCGCGGCTCATGTAGCCGCCGTTATGGTGTGACAGTCGTCCACCATCACCACACGTGTAGCCGCTATCGAAGTAGGATCTTCGCTCTCTATTGTATCCTTCTAATTCAAATTCTGGCAATGTATGGTGGTGATGTATAGGCCATGGGTGTGCCTTGTGAGAGGCTGAAATATGTTGGTTTGAATTTCATTCGATGTGAGGATGTTGAACAGATGCTCTTGGTGGGTATATCGCTTCCGCTGCGCATGAGGGAACCGTGTGCCCTAGATGGTTAGTTGGGTTGTAGATAGGATTAAAGAAAGGGCGGTTAGGGTTATAAAGTAGGACTTGTGGGCCATAATGGTTTTGATGAGGATTTCTACTTACTTGATTATTTGTTATGTTGCAGATGTATTGTGGGAGGAGGTTGCGGTGGTTCAATGATCAAGGATTTCTTTTTGCTGGAAAATTAGGGTTAGGGTTAGGGTTAGCAATAGGGTTAGATTTTTGAAAGGGATCAGGTTGTAGGTTCTTTGTAGAGGATTTTAGTTTGGGGTTGGGGTTAGTGTTAGAGTTAGCGTTAGCATTAGCTTTAGGGTTAGGTTTTTGAATGGGATAATTTGTAGAGGATTTCTTTGGTTTTTCACTCCCAATGTAGTTTGGAGTTGTAAAGGGACTGTTATTAACATTATACTCTTCATTATCACTCATCTCTAAGTCGATTTCTCCAACATTGTTTATATCGTTAATGTTGTGCATGCTAGTCTTTGCTTTGTCTCTACTAATAGTGGCCTTCTTTCTAATAGCCGCAGTAATAGAATAAGTAACTGCTACTTCATCACAAGCTCTAAGGATTTCTGTGCCAAACTCTTGCTGCCAATGTGCCATTCTATCTTCGAATGAATCAGGACCTACTATTGATGTTACTTCTTGTATGAATGGGGGTTCTTGCATTGTTTCCATTATTTTTACTATGTCGGTAAGAACTTGATTAGGAAAATCCTCTATGGCTTTGGTTAATGCGTGCACTAATAAGTCTAAATGCCGAATATAACATGTTGTAAGATCCTTGCAATATTGTGATGTGAGGGCTAGAAATTTTGTTCGCAAGCTCGAATTGATCTCCTCATGACATATTGCTAATTTCGGTGGGTGAACCCTAAGACTATGAGGGGTGATGTCATGTGAGTTTAGATCACAGATACACTTATACGTATTCTTAGCTTCTTGTGTGCGCCTATATAGATGTTTAAATTCAGATACCACTTTACGCTTATAGTCTTCAAAGTGGTGTGAGGACATATATGAGTCGGAGGAATTTACCTTTTCATTGCTAGGATTAGAGTTGATGAAAGTTGGGGATAGTGTAGGGGTGCGTTGTCATTTATTAGGACGTTTGTTGGTGTTTCTAGGTTTTGTTGGTGTCAGTGTAGTTGATCCATCCCTGCAAAAGTCATGATCTGTTGTGGAGGGAACTCGACATTAAATGGTGATTTGATGCGAGTCGAAGTATCACTATTGTGGGTTCCAAACTCCGATGATAGGAACTAGGATAACAATTCTTGTTGTGACCGTATCGTCGTGACCAGGAGTGCGAGCGAACTAGCACAACTATTGAGATGATATGGGAAGAGTAAGAAAAAAATAAAGCAATGATGCAAGTGAAACTAAGGTGAGTAGGATTAGAGGTGAACAAGAGTAAAAGAGAATGAGAGAATGAGAGAATGAGATGAAAGAAGAAGAGAAGAGTGAGTGAGAAAAAAAGAAAAGCTTAAGAAAATTTCAATAGAGAGACTTTGTGCAAACCAGTTTCGCTCTAGGTAAAGCTCATCAGTGCCAAGGTCATTTACAACAAGAGGGTAGGTTTATATAGGGGGAAGAGAGAGAGAGAGAAAGAGAGAGAGAGGGGGAATAGGAGTTACATCTATACAAATCTCTAAATGCAAAATACCTCATTCATTTTGGTTACTTAGGACCTATCACACTATGACTTGTAGCTTCCATGGTAAACCCTTAATGCATACTACAAAAGTAAAGTTTTGCATTTGTTAGGTCCTAGAGCCACTTCTAGTTTGTGAAAATTTGATTTGACTATACGAGACCATAAATGTGGAGTATCTTAGTATTGTTACGCACATGAGATTGGTTAAAACTCGATCTTCGACACATAAACCAATCCCAGTCTTGTGAACCCAAATGACATTTTTGAACATTATTTCAATCCCACTAAGAAGGGATCAAACCTTCGACCTTCTGCTTAGGAAAACGACGCTCTATCCACTGAGCTACAAGTACGACATCCTTGTTACAAAAGAAAGGATCGACTATCCTATTAATTCTTCTAATTACTAACAATGCATCTGAGTTGACGAATAAATAACCAATTTATGTGAAATGATTAATTAAAGCTCACAAATGAATCATCGTAATCGATTTTTAACGAAGTACTAAACATCTATACGAGTCTCTAAATGGAAAATACCTCATTCACTTTGGGTACTTGGAACCCATAACACTATGAATTTTTGCTTCTATGGTAAACCCTTCATGCATAATACAACAAGTAGAGTTTTGCATTTGTTTGGTCCTAGAGCCTCTTATAGTTTGTGAAAATTTGATTTCACTATACGACACCATAAATGTGGAGTATTGTTACGCACATGAGATTGGTTAAACATCGATCTTCAATACATAAACCAATTCCAGTCTTGTGAATAGAAATGAGATTTCTGATCATTATTTCAATCGCACTAGGAAGGGGTTGAAGCTTCGGCCTTTTGCTTAGGAAACAAACACTCTGCTCTATCCACTAAGCTACAAGTGTGAAATCCTTGCTACAAAAGAAAGGGTCGACGATCCTATTAATTCTTCTAATTACTAATAAATGCATTTGAGTTAATGAATAAATAATCAATTTATGTGAAATACTTAATTAAAGTTCACAAATTAATCATCGTAATCGATCTCTAAGGAAGTACTAAACATCTAGCACATCAACCACATCGAGCGTTGTGAGTGCAAAGGACATAAAGGGTCATTTTTTCAATCACACTAGAAAGGAGTCGAACTTGCGGCTTTCTGCTTAGGAAACACATGTTCTATCCACGGAGCTACAAGTGCGAAATTCTTGCTCCAAAGCAAACAGTCGACGATACTAATAATTCTTCTATTTACTAATCAATGCATCTGAGTTGACGAATAAATAATCAATTTATGTGAAATGATTAATTAAATCTCACCAATGAATCATCGTAATCAATTTTTTAGGCAGTAGTAAACATGTATATGAGTCTGTAAATGCAAAATACCTAATTCATTTTGGTTAGTTGGGAACCATTATACTATCACTTTCATAATAAAATCCTTAATGCATAATAAAACAGTAGAGTTTTGCATTTGTTGGGTCCTAGAGCCACTTCTATTTTGTGAAAATTTGATTTGACTATACGAGACCATAAATGTGGAGTATCTTAGTATTGTTACGCACATGAGATTGGTTAAACCTCGATCTTCGACACATAAACCAAATCCAGTCTTCGGAAGCCAAATGAGATTTCTGATCATTATTTCAATTGCACTAGGAAGGGGTCGAACCTTCGGCCTTCTGCTTAGGAAACAGACGCTCTATGCACTGAGCTACAAGTGCGAAATTCTTGCTACAAATGAAAGGATCGACGATCGAATTAATTCTTCTAATTACTAATCAATGCATTTGAGTTGGCGAATTTATAATCAATTTATTTGAAATGCTTAATTAAAGCAAAGAAATGGATCATCGTAATCGATTTTTGAGGAAGTACTAAACATCAATATGAGACTCTAAATGCGAAATACCTCATTCATTTTGGTTACTTGGGACCCATGACACTATGACTTTTTGCTTCCATGGTAAACCCTGGATGCATAATACAACAATAGAGTTTTGCATTTGTTAGGTCCTACAACCACTTGTAGTCTGTGAAAATTTGATTTCACTATGCGAGACCATAATGTCAGGTCGTGAGAAATGAAGGAAAAGGCCAAGTGTAGGACGACGTAGACATTGTTACGCACATGACATTGATTAAACCTCGATTTTTGAAACATAAACCAATTCCAGTCTTGTGAACCCAAATGACATTTCTGATCATTATTTCAATCGCACTAGGAAGGAGTCACCTTCAGCCTTCGAATTACGAAACAGACGCTCTATCCACTGAGCTACAAGTGTGAAATCCTTGGTAGAAAAGTAAGGGCCGATGATCCTATTAATTCCTGTAATTACTAATGTACGCATCTCGGTTGACGAATAAATAAACAATTTATGTGAAATGCTTAATTAAAGTTCGTAGATGAATAATCATAATCGATTTTTGAGCAAGTACTAAACATCTAGCACATAAGCCACATCCAGCGTTGTGAGTACAAAGGACATGAATGGTCATTTCTACAATAGCAATAGGATGGAGTTGAACGTTCGGCTTTCTGCTTACAAAACACACGGTCTATTCACTAAGCTACAAGTGCAAAATCCTTGCTCCAAAAGAAAGGTCGACAATTCTAATAATTTTTGTAATTACTAATCAATCCATCTGAGTTGACAAATAAATAACCAATTTATGTAAAATTATTAATCAAAGCTCACAAATGAATGATCGTAATCAATTTTGGAGGAAGTACTAAACATCTATACGAGTCTCTAAATGCAAAATACCTCATTCATTTTGGTTACTTGGGAACTATCACACTATCACTTTTTGCTTCCATGGTAAACCCTTAATGCATAATACAACAATAGAGTTTTGCATTTGTTGGGTCCTAGAGCCACTTCTATTTTGCAAAAATTTGATTTCACTATATGAGAACATAGATGTGGGGTATCTTAGTATTGTTATGCACATGAGATTGGTTAAACATCGATCTTCGACACATAAACCAATTCGAATCTTGTGAATACAAATGAGATTTCTGATAATTATGTCAATCGCGCTAGGAAGGGGTCGAACCTTCGACCTTTTGCTTAGGAAACAAACGCTTTATCCACTGAGCTACAAGTGCGAAATGCTTGATCCGAAAGAAAGAGTCGATGATCCTATTAATTCTTTTATTCACTAATAAATGCATATGACTTGACGTATTTATAATCAAGTTATGTGAATTGCTTAATTAAAGCTCACATCTGAATCCTCGTAATCAATTTTTGAGGAAGTACTAAAAATTTATAGGAGTGTCTAAATGCGAAATACGTCATTCATTTTGGTTACTTGGGACCCATCACACTATGGCCTTTTGCATCCATGATCAACCCCTAATGTATAATACAAAAGTAGAGTTTTGCATTTGTTGGGTCCTCGAACAACTCATAGTTTGTGAAAATTTGACTTCACTATACGAGACCATAAATGTGGAGTATCTTAGTATTGTTAGGCACATGAGATTGGTTAAACCTCAATCTTCGACATATAAACCAATCGAAGTCTTCTGAACCGAAATGACATATCTGATCATTATTTCAATCGCACTAGGAAGGGGTCGAACATTCGGCCTTCTGCTTAGGAAATAGATGTTGTATCCACTGAGCTATAAGTGCGAAATGCTTGCTCCAAAAGAAAGGGTCGTTTATCTTAATAATTCTTCTAATTACTAATAAATTCATACGAGACCATAAATGTGGAGTATATTAGTATTGTTCTCACATGAGATTGGTTAAACCTTGATCCTCGACATATAAACCAATCTAGTCATGTTAACCCAAATGACATTTCTGATCATTATTTCAATCGTACTAGGAAGGGGTCCAACCTTCGGCCTTCTGCTTAGGAAACAAATGCTTTATCCAATGTTTTACAAGTGCGAAATCCTTGCTCCAAAGGAAAGGGTCGAAGATCCCTATTAATTCTTCTAATTACTAATAAATGCATCTGAATTGACAAATTTAGAATTAATTTCTGTGAACTGCTTAATTAAAGCTCACAAATGAATCATCGTAATTGATTTTTGAGGAAGTACTGAAAATCTATGAGTGGATAAATGTGAAATACCTCATTCATCTTGGTTACTTAGGACCCATCACACTGTGACTTTTTGCTTTCATGGTAAACCCTTAATGTGTAATACAACAGTAGAGTTTTGCATTTGTTGGGTCCTACAACCACTTATAGTCAACTTGTAATTACTAATAAATGCATCTCAGTTGACGTATTTATAATCAATTGATGTGAACTAAATTAAAGCTCACAACTGAATCCTCGTAATCGATTTTTGAGGAAGTACGGGAAATCTATAGGAGTGTCGAACTTGGAAATACCTTATTCATTTTGCTTACTTGGGACCTATCACACTATGACTTTTTGCTTCATTGGTAAACCCTTAATCCTTAATACAGAAGTAGAGTTTTGCATTTGTTGGGTCCTACAACTGCTTATAGTTTGTGAAAATGTGATTTGACTATACGAGACCATAAATGTGGAGGATCTTAGTATTGTTAAGCACATGAGATTGGTTAAACCTCAATCTTTGACACATAAACCAATTCTAGTCTTCTGAACCGAAATGACATATCTGATCATTATTACGCTCGCACTAGGAAGAGGTCGAACCGTCGGCCTTCTGCTTAGGAAACAGACGCTCTATCCAATAAGTTACAAGTGCGAAATGCTTGCTCGAAAAGAAAGGGTAGATTATCCTATTTATTCTTCTAATTACTAATAAATGCATATGAGTTGACGTATTTATAATTAATTTTTGTGAACTGCTTAATTAAAGTTCACAACTAAATCCTCGTAATCGATTTTTGAGGAAGTACTAAAAATCTATTGGAGTGTCTAAATCTGAAATACCTCATTCATGTTGGTTACTTGGGACACATCACACTATGAATTTTTGCTTCATTGGTAAACCCTTAATGCATAATATAGAAGTAGAGGTTTGCATTTGTCGGGTCCTACAACCGCTTATAGTTTGTGAAAATGTGATTTGACTATACGAGACCATAAATGTAGAGGATCTTAGTATTGTTTGGCAAATGAGATTGGTTAAACCTCAATCTTCGACATATAAACCAATACAAGTCTTCTGAACCGAAATGAAATATCTGATCATTATTTCAATCGCACTAGGAAGGGGGTCGAACCTTCGGTCTTGTGCTTCCGAAAACAAACACTCTTTCCACTGAGCTACAAATGCGAAATACTTCCCCCACTAGAGAGGGTCGATTATCCTATTAATTTTTCTAATTACTAACAAATGCAGTCCTGTAAACCCAAATGACATTTCTGATCATTATTTCAATCACACTAAGAAGGGGTCGAACCTTCGGCCTTTTGCTTAGGAAACAGAGGCTCTATCCACTAAGCTACAAGTGCGAAATGCTTGCTTCTAAAGAAAGAGTCAATGATCCTATTAATTCTACTATTTACGAAATGCATCTGAGTGGACGTATTTATAATTAATTTATGTGAACTGCTTAATTAAAGCTCCAACTAAATTCTCGTAATTGATTTTTGAGGAAGTACGGAAAATCTATATGAGTATCTAAATGCGAAATAACTCATTCATTTTGGTTACTTGGGACCCATGACACAATGACTTTTTGCTTCCATGGCAAAACCCTTAATGTATAATCCAAAAGTAGAGTTTTGCATTTATTGTGTCCTAGAACCGCTTATACTTTGTGAAAATTTGAGTTGACTATACGAGACCATAAATGTGGAGTATCTTAGTATTGTTACGCACATGAGATTGGTTAAACCTCGATCTTTGATACATAAACCAATTCAGTTATTCTAAACCGAAATGACATATCTAATTATTAGTTCAATCGCACTAGGAAGGGGTCCAACCTTCGTCCTTTTGCTTAGAAAACAGACGCTCTATCCACTCAGCTACACGTGCGAAATGCTTGCTTTAAAACAGAGGGTCGATTATCCTTTTAATTCTTCTAATTACTAATAAATTCATATGAGACAATAAATGTGGAGTATCGTACTATTATTACGCACATGAGATTGGTTAAACTTCGATCTTCGACACAAACGAATTCTAGTCTAATGAATCGAAATGACATTTTTGTTCATTATTTCAATCGCACTAGGAAGGGGTCGAACCTTCGGCCTTATGCTTCGGAAACTGGCGCTCTATCCACTTAGCTACACGTGCAAAATTCTTGTTTCGAAAGAAAGAGTCGATGGTCCTATTAATTCTTCTATGTATTAATAAATGCATCTGAGTTGAAGTATTTAAAATCAATTTATGTGGATTGCTTAATTAAAACTCACGACTGAATCCTCATAATTGATTTTTGAGGAAGTACGGAAAATCTATAGAAGTGTCTACATGCGACATACCTCATTCATTTTGGTTACTTGCGACCCATCACACTATGAGTTTTTGCTTCCATGGTAATCCTTTAATGCAGAATATAGAAGTGGAGTTTTGCATTTGTTGGGTCCTAGAACCGCTTATAGTTTGTGAAAATTTGATTTCACTATAGGAGACCATAAATATGGAATATCTTAGTATTGTTAGGCACATGAGATTGGTTAAAAGTCGATCTTCGACACATAAAGCAATTCAGTTCTTCTAAACCGAAATGACATATCTAATCATTATTTCAGTCGCACTAGGAAGGGGTCGAACCTTCGGCCTTCTGCTTAGGAACCAGATGCTCTATCCACTGAGCTACAAGTGCGAAATTCTTGCTCCCAAAGAAAGAGTCGATGATCCTATTAATTCTTCTTATTACTAAGAAATGCATACGAGACAATAAATGTGGAGTATATGAGTATTTTTACGCAAATGAGATTGGTTAAACTTCGATATTTGACACGTAAACGAATTCTAGTCTAATGAAACGAAATGACATTTCTGATCATTATTTGAAGCGCACTAGGAAGGGGTCGAACCTTCGGCCTTCAGCTTAGGACACAAACGCTCTATCCACTTAGCTACAAGTGCGAAATGCTTGATTAAAAAGAATTAGTCAATGATTTTATTAATTCTTCTAATTAATAATAAATGCATCTGAGTTGACATATTTATAATCAATTTATGTGAACTGCTTAATTAAAGCTCACAAATGAATCATCGTCATCGATTTCTGAGGAACTACGAGAAATCTATATGAGTGGCTAAATGCGAAATAACTCATTCATTTTGGTTACGTGGGACCCATTACACTGTAACTTTTTGCTCTGATGGTAAACCCTTAATGCGTAATACAACTCTCGAGTTTTGCATTTGTTGTGTCCTAGAACCACCCATAGTTTTTGGAAATTTGTTTTTAATATACGTGCCCATAAATGTGGAGTATCTTAGTATTCTTACGCACATTAGATTGGTTAAACCTCCAACTTCGACATATAAACCAATTCCAGTCTTGTTAACGCAAAAGACATTTCTGATAATTATGTCAATCGCACTAGGAAGGGGTCGAACCTTCGGCCTTATGCTTCGGAAACAAACGCTCTATTCAATGAGCTACAAGTGCGAAATGCTTGCTCCGAAAGAAAGAGTCGATGATCCTATTAATTGTTGTAATTAATAATCAATGCATTTGAGTTGACGTATTTATAATCAATTTATGTGAACTGCTTAATTAAAGCTCACAAATGAATATTCGTCATCGCTTTCTGAGGAAGTACGAGAAATCTATTTGAGTGGCTAAATGCAAAATACCTCATTCATTTTGGTTACTTGGGACCCATTCCAATGTGACTTTTTGCTCTCATGGTAAACCCTTAATGCGTAATACAACTCTAGAGTTTTGCATTTGTTGTGTCCTAGAACTACCCATAGATTTTGGAAATTTGTTTTTACTATACGAAACCATAAATGTGGAGTATCTTAGTATTGTTATGCACATTAGATTGGTTAAACCTCCAACTTCCACATATAAACCAATTCCAATCTTGTTAACCCAAATGACATTTCTGATCATTATTTCAATCGCACTAGGAAGGGGTCGAACCTTCGGCCTTCTACTTAGGAAAGAGACACTTTATCTATTGAGCTACAAGTACGAAATGCTTGCTCCGAAAGAAAGAATCAATGGTCCTATTAATTATTCTAATTAATAATAAATGGATCTGAGTTGACGTATTTAAAATCAATTTATGTGAACTGCTTAATTAAAACTCACAATGGAATACTCGTAATAGATTTTTGAAGAAATACGGAAAATCTATAGGAGTGTCTAAATAAGAAATACCTTAGTCATTTCGGTTACTTGCGACCAATCACACTGAGTTTTTGCTTCCATGGTAATCCTTTAATGCATAATACAGAAGTAGAGTTTTGCATTTGTTGGGTCCTCGAACCGCTTAGAGATTGTGGAAATTTAATTTGTCTTTACGAGATCCTAAATACGGAATATCTTAGTAATGTTACACACATGAGATTGGTTAAACCTCAATTTTCGACACATAAAGCAATTTAGTTCTTCTGAACCGAAATGACATATCTAATCATTATTTCAGTCGCACTAGGAAGGGGTCGAACCTTCAGCCTTCTACTTAGGAACCAGACACTCTATCCACTGAGCTACAAGTGCAAAATCCTTGCTCCCAAGGAAAGAGTCGATGATCCTATTAATTCTTCTTATTACTTAGAAATGCGTACGAGACAATAAATGTGGAGTATATGAGTATTGTTACGCACATGAGATTGGTTAAACGTCGATCTTCGACACATAAAGCAATTAAGTTCTTCTAAACCGAAATGACATATCTAATCATTATTTTAGTCGCACTAGGAAGGGGTCGAACCTTCGGCCCTCTGCTTAGGAACAAGACGCTCTATCCACTGAGCTACAAGTGCGAAATCCTTGCTCCCAAAGAAAGAGTCGATGATTCTATTAATTCTTCTTATTACTAAGAAATCCATACGAGACAATAAATGTGGAGTATATGAGTATTGTTACGCACATGAGATTGGTTATACTTCGATCTTTGACACCTAAACAAATTCTAGTCTAATGAACCGAAATCACATTTCTTATCATTATTTCAAGCGCACTAGGAAGGGGTCAAACCTTCGGCCTTAGGCTTCGGAAACAGACGCTCTATCCACTGAGCTACAAGTGCGAAATGCCTGCTCCGAAAGAAAGAGTCAATGATCCTATTAATTGTTGTAATTAATAATCAATGCGTTTGAGTTGACGTATTTATAATCAATTTATGTGAACTGCTTAATTAAAGCTCACAAATGAATATTCGTCATCGCTTTCTGAGGAAGTACGAGAAATCTTTCGGAGTGGCTAAATGCGAAATACCTCATTCATTTTGGTTACTTGGGACCCATTCCAATGTGACTTTTTGCTCTCATGGTAAACCCTAAATGCGTAATACAACTCTAGAGTTTTGCATTTGTTGTGTCTTAGAACTACCCATAGTTTTTGGAAATTTGTTTTTACTATAGGAGACCATAAATGTGGAGTATCTTAGTATTGTTACACACATTAGATTTGTTAAACCTCCAACTTCGACATATAAACCAATTCCAGTCTTGTTAACCCAAATGACATTTCTGATCATTATTTCAATCGCACTAGGAAGGGGTCGAACCTTAGGCCTTCGACTTAGGAAACATACACTTTATCCGCTGAGCTACAAGTACGAAATGCTTGCTCTGAAAGAAATAGTTGATGGTCCTATTAATTATTCTAATT
>NW_028230803.1:0-30757 GCF_043228905.1 Azolla caroliniana | reverse complement strand
CTTCCATTTCCTGTGTTGTTCGCTCTGATACCACTTTGTCGAGAATCATGACCGGCCACAACCGGCTTATCGTTCGGATGTTCAGGTGCAGGGAACGTAAAGTAGAATGCACTTAGATAGAGTACAAAAATAGAAATAGCACAAGAGACAAAAACAAGCGATCTTAACGTGGAAACCCCAAATGGGAAAAACATGGTGGTCCACAAACCCCGAGAAACAGAATCACTATGGTAAAAGGAGTACAACTAGAAGCTCTGAGGCAACGACCTCGAGATTCTACTTCGTCAACAGACGGCTACACAGTTACACACTCTCTCACTCTAACTCACTTACTATTATGCAGTTACAGAGGCAATGACCTTCTAAGTACCTTTTAACAATGACTCATCATCACATTATTATTGCCCTAAGTATTTATACTAGTACACCTTTTGGGTTATTTACAAGTGTAGCCCATAAGGGCATATTTGGACTATTTACAAGTATAGTCTTCCGAGTTGAAGCATGTGAAGATGGTGTGAAGATGGTGTGGGGGATAAAGATGAGTGAAGCTAGCACTTGAGTAGACATGCCAACATATGGAACGTGGTGGTTATCAGCATGGTTGATGCGGACTTAATGAAGAATTTTTTTGTGACATAAGGATGAGTGAAGATGGTGTGGGGGTCAAAGCACATTTTTTGAGGTTGTTATAAAGCAAACGTCGTCATGGCTAATGTCAATGTAAAAATGGTTCAAAGCATATAGTGGAAGGTACACAAAACATGGTTAAAAGCAAAGCCAGATGGGAATCAACACCTACAAAGATTGGATTGAAGCCTATAAAGTGTTTATGGAGGTTCAGGTTCGAGATGTTGTCTCAAGGTGTGCTATTATTTTGGTTTGATGGATATGTATGTTAAATGTGGTGAATTAGAAAAGCAAAAATAGTCCACTATCAATGTGGCAAGGATGTTGAAATGTTAAGAAGTGATGCATTGTGACTACTTGTATCTTGAAAGCATGTGGTCTGTGAAAGATGTAATTTCATGCAATATAGTGACTATAGAACATGTGGAACATGGATATAGTGAGAGAGACAACACTCTCCTTTTTTTAGCAATGCATGCCAAATATGGAGAGTTTGTAAAATCTCATAAAGTGCTTCAACAGGTTCCTATTTGAGTATTGTCTCTTGGACTACACTTATTGCTGAATATGCTAAATAAGGTCAAGGCCACAAAGTTGGACCGTTTTAAACAGATTCAAAATGATGGCATTGCCCCAGATACTGTCACATATCCTAAATGCTTGTGGGACTCTTTGATTGATATGTACATCAAATGTAGTTTGATAATGGAATGTGATTGCATCTGGATATACTGACTATGGGCTCGAAAAGCAGTTGTTTTATGGCCTGGAACAAATGCAAGTAGAAGAAATTTGCTTGATTTGTTTGCTTCTTGAAAGCTTGTTTCGACATAGTGTCTCTAACAAGAGGAGGGGAATTACATGGTGATAATGCAAAAGAAAGATTTGAAAAAGATCTATTTGTTGGTACAGTAAATGTGAACCAATAATTGAAGCATGAGAGCCTTTTGATGGATTATTGTTGGTTGGAGATGTGGTACAATGGACTATCATGTTATTGGGCTATACTAAGCATGATAAGAATGAGGATGCTACAGAACTCTATCTTCAAATGCTGGTGCAAGGCCTCTTACCTAATATGATGTCACTTTCTGGTATGTTGAAAGCATGTGGCAACATGGGAGATATACAGAAAGGGAACAATTTCCATGTTCAAATGTCCTCGCAATACATGGAGGTCACACAAACAAGTGCTTTATTGAGAAGTATGCTTGAAGCTTAACAAGTCTTTGCCATAAGACAAGCAAGAAGTTTTTTGGAATGGTATAGTTTAATTTTGAGATATGCTCAAACGGAGAAACGGTGCAGAAAACATTTAGCACAATTATGGTTTCAAATATCGCCTCATGGAATGCACTGAAAAGAGGCTATAGAGACTATGGATATGCCGAGGAGGGGTTGTATTAGTTTTGAACAGATACAACACAATATATGTATATAGTTTCCTTTAATTTTAATACCAATGGAAGATATTTTTATGGGAAAAAAATGTGAAACATGATACAAGAGATTGAGGCACAAAGAATGAATTATACTTATGGTTCTGTAATTACTATTGTTCACCTACAACCGTATTTACACATGTTATTAAAAATTGCAGGTATGCAAAGCACTACACTTATGAAAAGAATATTTTGAAAATATGCATGCATGCTCTAGAAGTTTCTATAACTTTTTAGATATTTCTAGAATGATGAAACTACTCCAGTGCACAAATATTTTTTTCATAACCATATGATGTATTGAGATGCATTGGCTATGAGACTTGGTTATGACATGGGAGGTTGGGCATTTGATTCTTGTATTGAGGTATATATTTCACATTTTAATGATTTGATTGGGCTAGAATTGATTATTAATGAGGATGTGTTGAATGAAAGACAAGAGTTGTGTAATGTAGTTAGGTGTACTAAGAATACAAATATTTGTCAAGAGTTAGATGTTGATTTTGATGAAGTTGTGGCAAAGGTTTTTTTATATCTTCCAAATGGCAAATGTCCTGGTTGAGATGATATTACAAATGAAGTCTTTAGAAAATATGTTTGCATTCTTAAGAGACCATTCAAACAAATGTTTCAGCCATGTTGGGATTGTTGACACTTAGTATGGTGTCTGCTCGACTACTGTTGATAGTCGGTTGGTCGACTGTGATCGACTGTGTAGGCTTACGAGGAATGTGTATGTTGATCTTGTTGAGGAACAACAAACATAGAGTAAGTGTGAGAACTTGCGTAGTATCAAGAATACAATATGCACAAAGAGTATTCACAAAGAAAGAGAGAGAGACAGTTACACAGGTAATTAGGTTAAAGAGACGTTGTATTATTCTACACCATCTGTACAAGGAGGAAGTTCCTCCTATTAATACATGAGTGGGCTTCGCCCTAACCCCAAGGTAAGTACACACTTAAATGTACAATGGTCGAGTTGGAGTAGGACCTTTTAGTCCAACAGGGATTCTGGTTTCATGTCTAAGAGTTGGAAAGTGGACCTAATCAAATTGATACAAGGTAACATTTCCTGAGTCATTTCAATAATGAAGGTCGATTTCATTGATGGGAAGGTTGTACAAAGTGTTTGCAAAGACATTATCTAACAAACTTAAAAATTTCTTACATCCATTTATTCACCCATCTTAATATGGTTTTACTACAAGCATAAATATATTACATAAAGTACGAATGTTCAAATGGCTACCGATTATGCTCAACATACACATCAACTAATTGACATTTTGGGTATCCATTTGATGTTCATGTTGCAAAATGTTCAACTAATTGACTAGATTTGTAGTAAACTGAAGGACAAATTTATGTATTGTAAGTCTCGATTATGGTCATTTCATGTATGACTCAAAGTGGTGTAATGTATCATGATACCCATCATGCTATTATATTTTTTTACCATTGCTCCTTCGGATTAAGAAGGTGTTATAAACATTGTAGCAACCTCTTTCGTTCATGTTCTGGCGGAAGGGAGGAAACATGGGAGTTACATGAATTTCTTGGAACCATTTGGCTACTCCCAAATGGTTAGGTGGTGTTGCAATATTGAATTTGAAAATGCTTTTAAGGTCCTGTAGATTTGCATTATTATGAGATATTTATCAACAATATCAACCATGGATATCTACAATGGAATATTTTATTGGGCATGAAGGGTTGGTGCATGGCAAAACTAAGATTCAAGCATCGTGATGGTCATTGCTCAATGGATGTATTCATCTAAAGAATCAACATTATATATGTTAGCAACAATTGGTAAGGACATGGCAAGATGCCTTATCTTTTTTTGAGTAGACACCATCAAGTAATCGAGAACTTTGTAATTCATTACAAAAAGAAATGTGCATATCTTCTTGATTGTTGTATTGGCATGGAAAAGAGAAGATCATATCTCAATTCAATCATTATTTGGATTAGGGATTGTAGACTATGGTTGATAATGAATCTCAAAGGATGTCGAATTTTGAAGATATTAAACAATGGTTATATATTCCCCAAAAGTATGGATTTATTTGAGAGAAATTACAAGTCTAATCTACCATTATTGCATGTATCTTTCCACGAAATTATGGGACATGTGTTACAGGTCACTACAAATATATTGTATCACCATGCAATGACATTATTATATTGGCTATCGCCTAAAGCAAGAAAGGTTTTGAATGTATGTAAGTTAAATTCAAGGTGGTGGCAAATATTGTCATATGGTTGGTATCCCCATTTGTCATTTCATGCAAAGGTATTCATATGGAAAGTCGTAATTTTTGGGCTCAACAATGGATTTCAGCTCAATATGTTCAAAATGACGAGTTGGAGATCATTTTTCCATTTTTTACGATATTGGGTACTATAATACAATTGCAATATGTCAATTGTTTTCATGTTTGATGGTAGCCATGGGATGAAAGTCTCTATGAAAAAATTTAAAGGCATTCTCATGTGGAATTTTTGGATGTTAAGCATGTGGGGATCATTTCCACAAGTGCGTATTCAAGTTTTCTAATAGCTTTAGAGGATATCCCTCTCTCTACATAGGTATTAGGTAGGTAAAGAAGACTAAGAAGTTGTAACAAGTGGGTTCTACATATAATTAATATAATCGTGTGCTTTCACACACACACATCTATTAATTTCCAAACAATATATCCAAGCTATAAGAACCATGGGTTCTTGATTTCAATGTAATCCAATGTAAAGGAGGAACTATGGTGTTGCATAACCTTTGTGATGTGTGAAGAGAAAATGGTGACTGATAGATATGCAGAAGTAGTAGAGGGCAACGACACAAGAAGCGATGGAGGGGTTTACGGCTGCACAGAGCGCCTCGAATGAACCACACCAACGTTAAGTTTCCCTACCCCTACAATGTCAGGTATGTCTTTTTTATTAGGGTGTAAGATTAATAGTAGAGCATTAGAGGGCAAGGGAGCCAAAGGGCAGCGGGCTATAAAAGAACATGTTGGCGAAGGAGCCATCCGAGGGTAGTAATGCATCAATGTCATCGATTAAAGTACCTACGGCACTACAAAGGATGATTAATGGTCGGGAGAAGCAACGGGTTGGGAATTTGGAACACACAGAAGCAAGTGATGCATGGAAAGACGTAGGGAAACATATTAATGGAGGAGCTAGTAGGATATGTAAGGAATTGGTGAATCGGACAAATAAGAGGGATGGATGGAAGAGGTGATTACGGTTCCTTCCAGCAGTACGGCTGCATCCATCTTCACAGTTGATGGTAGTGAGGATTCGCGAATGTGGGGAGAATCGGATGTTTGGAAAGTAGATGTCCGGAAGCAAGAGGTTGGGGGAGATCATTCCAAACTTGCATTATGGCAAATGGACGAAGAGGGAGTAGAAGAGGGGAGGATCGCCTCAAGGGCTAGCTATTGTGGAGAGAGAGGCCACAGAGTACACATTGCAAGTGGAAAATCTTTTGCAAGAATGTGGTCAAGCACATAATGCACACCTAAGAGGAAATCTTGATAAGGATCTGAAAATGATGGAGACTTCTAAGGTATTGGATGTTTTTCTGTTCGAAGAAGAAAGTACAATCCTAAATGCCGAGATCAAAACATTAAAGAAGTGTTCGTTCATTTGTAAGCTACTTGGTGGTAGGCCCAGTAGAGGTATGGTCCGTGACATGCTATAGGTAGCTTTAATGGATAAGGTTCCACAGATAAAGAATGTGGATAATATGGGACAAAATTTCTTCCACATTGAAGTGATCGAAGGGAGTGATGTATTGCAAATTATCAATATGAAATGTGTAGAGCTCAAGTATGGAAGAGCTCTTTTGTTGGAGTGGCATGCTAAATTCAATGTTATGGATGAGGCTAAGAAAATTGGTAATCCCATGGTGATATCTATGGTATTCCCTAATCTGCCACGCCACTTATATCCTTTGATGCAAAATATTGGGGAGAAGATTGGCACAATTTTTCCTTCAAAGACAACCATGGTAGACAAAATCAGAAACTCCCCTAAGATTAGGGTGCTTGTGCAAAGTTTGTCCACACTTCCCTCTCTAATTAGGGTGCATGATGTGGAGGCACGATTGATATATGTGGAAGTGGAATATGAGGGTCTACCTGGCCAATGTTTCTATTGTAAAAATAAGGGCCACATTGCTAAGGAATGTCCAAGGAAGATTAATAGGCTAAGCAAGAGACGATAAGGGAGACAAGATCGAGTACCCTCAATGGGGCTGACAAGGCGAACATTAGTGCAAATGGCTGGACTCGTGTTTTGGGACGCAAAATTGGCTTGCAACGAGAAGTAAACACGGATGCGTCTCAGGTAGATTTGAGAAATTGTTTTGAAGTGTTGCAAGAAGAGGAGGACCTAGCACAGGATCCAAGGAAAACTATTGTTGAAGAGGTGGTAGCATGTACACCCGAGGTCCTGTTAAAAAGTGCAACACTTAGACAGGAATCTACCATGAGCTCCCCTTCCTCCATTGGCAAAAGTGGAAGTATGGGATTGAGAGAAATGAAAGATTGGTTACGTAATGGGAGGTGTCAAGAAAGCGCATCCATCACTCCCGAAACTCAGAAGTTGCAAGTGTTGGGACAAGGAAGTAAGGAGGCAAATGTTAGAGTTCCAATCAAATTTGTTAGGTCAAAAATATTGGAAAGGGGCATGTTGGACAAGGGATATAGGTTTAGTCAGCAAGCTCTCACAAGACTGACTGATTTGTCTCATGGGGAAGCCCTAGGGCTAAGGGTTTATGTAGTTGTTGTTGAACAAAACAAGCAGACGGCTATAGGCGTCTCTTTTGATCTAACAGACCTAGAGGTTACAACCAGTAACATGCCACGGATCTCCAACTCTATAGAAGTCAAGGCACACAAATACTTTAACAGCCTGCATATCACCTGGAATGGAGATAATTGGATGTTGATGTGGCTGAATGTTGGAATGATATGTGGGAGTTTCAATAATTCTTGCATTAAAAAGCCGTTTCTACTATGCCTAGAGGAGACGGTAGACTCCCTTGATGAGGTGTTACACTTCCATGAGGAGGAAATGGAAGAAGCTACAAGGCAAGACGTTGTTTTAGTATGGGAGAGGATCAAGGCGGGAGGTTGGGCATGGGCTCGTAGGGAGGGACTATGTCCGTCTTGGGAGATTTCACAATTGATCTCATGAAATTAATCGCGTGGAACATACAAGGTCTAGGCAGCAGCAAATGTATGTTGGAGAGGAAGAACCTCCGCCAAGAGTTCAAATCCCCAAGCTTTAAGGGGATCCCAGACATTTTGCTCTTGCAAGAGCACCATTTGAGTGCGAACAGAATCTTGAGTATTGGCAATCCTCTTGCGGGGGATTGGCATACTTTTTAGTCCCCCGGGCAGGGTGAGCATAGTAGAAAAGGGGGTCTCTATACATCTATCAAGAATAATCCAGATATTACTGTGTTGGGCTAGGGCACCATAGTGGAGGGACATGCCATCTATGTGACTATCAGATGGCAGCAATGTATTATTGGAATAATAAATGTGCACGCGCCCAATACGACGGCGATGGGGGCCTTGTTTTGGAGGCAATTGGCCGATGGCTTGCCGATTGCAGATGTGTGGATCCTCGCAGGGGATTTTAACATGAATTTGCACATAGAGGACAAGGTGGGAGGCATGCATACGATGGTGCAGGGGTCAAAGTTAGTTGCATGGGATTTGTTGATGGGCAGAATGAGAGTGAAAGATGCTTGGTATGTACTAAAAAAGCCTCGGAGCTCGCTATGCTTCTCAAGAGTAGGCTGCAATATAAATGGCTTTTGTATGTCTCGCATAGACAGAATATACATAAGCTCAGAACTGGAAAAATATGGCAGCGATGTTGAAATCATCGTAGGTTCAGCTTACTCTGATCATATGCCGATTACGATTACGTTGGGCAATCAGAGGAGGAAAAAAATGGACTACAACTTGAGGATTAGCAGTAAACTTTTTGAGGATGTGGAGGTGGGAAGGAAGATAAGAAGTATATGGGAAAATAACCTAGCTGGTTGTGGTGCACTGGATAATCTTTGAGGTAAGATTATTGAAACTTCAATGTATTTACATGAAGAGACTAAAAATAGAATTGTGAGGTCTAAGGAAAGAGAGGTGAGATTAAGAAGAGCGATAGCGGCTACCCAAAGAATGATTCAGAAAAATCCCAAGTGTCAATGGTCGAGATCAGGTCTGGAGGCTGCTAAAGAAACACTACAACGGTTGATTGTGTCTAGAAATAAGATGGTATTCAAGAGTTCATCAGCTTGGTGGAGCAAGAATGGGGACAAGGTGAACCAACAATTTTTTAAGTTTAAAAAACCGAGAACAAACAGTAGCTACAATCCTAAGTTGATTAAGGAGGATGGTTCATTGTCAAAGGATGTATCAGAGATCATGGAGGTAGTCACAACCCACTATAGTGGGCTACTCTTAGATAGTAATAGTCTCCCAGACTAGCCGTCACTGGCAGAATATGTATTGGAGGGAATGCAACCAAGAATTTCAGAGGTTGCACAAGTTAAGTTGTCAAGGCCTCTCTTGGAAGAGGAGGTGTCAGACGCTTTGGCAAGTATATGTAGCATGTCTTGTCCAAGCGTTGACGGATTATCAAAAGATTTTTTTGAAATTTTTTGGGAAGTGATTAAGGTTGACCTTGTTGCTGGTCTGGTCTAAATGAAGCATTGGATGTTAGGTGCCTCCCTGAGCATTTTAAAGAGGGGCTGATATTTCTAATTCCTAAGGTACGTGGTATAGTAACGGATGTGAGGCAATGGAGACCGATTACATTGCTCAACACAATCTATAAGATTTTTGCTAATATTCTGGCCAAGAGAGTCAAACCCCACTTGCATGCGCTAATTAATGTTGGACAAACAGGATTCATGGAAAATAGATGTATAATTGATAATGTGTTGACCTTTTGGGAGGCGATTGCCTTAGCAAAGAAAACCAATCAACATATTGCATGTCTCATGCTTGACTTCGAGAAGGCATATGACAGAGTACAATGGCCTTTTTTAGATAAAGTCATGGAGCGGTTGGGACTACCCTCAAAATGGATATCAGCTACGTTGGCCCTTTACAAAGGAAGCTTGAGTAGGGTGTTGGTGTTAGGGCAACGGGGCCCATCAATTCCATTATGCAGGGGTGCCCGTTGGCCCCCTATCTTTATTTATTTATTTCAGAGGCATTCTCTTTCTTTTTAAATAGACCGGATGCAGGAATTCAGGGATTGGTTGTCCCACATGCTTGCAAGGACTTGTTGGACTCCATGTATGCAGATGACACTATGCTCTATCTACAAGGAAATGATGCTAATTTACAACAGGTTGAAAAATGGATTGAGCAGTTTTGTAAAGCATCAGGTCCGAAAATTAATTGGAACAAAAGTAGAGGATTTTGGGTAAGTCCAAACTCATGGCCACTTTGGCGCCCTAATGCTGATTTTCAATGGGTCCCTAATAGAAGGGTTGTTAAATATTTGGGCTTTTTGGTGGGAGTTGAGATTCAGAAAAATCAGCAGCTTGAGCAAGTCAAAGATAGTCAGAAAAAAGCTTCGGTTATGGGCATCAGTAAAGCTTTCCCTTGCAGGTAGAGTGGTTGTGGTAAACCACATTTTGTTGGCCACCATGTGGTACTTGTTGGCATGTTGGATGTTAGATAAAGATTGCATCAAAAATATTAAGGCAATGGTGAGAGGGCTCCTATGGTCGAGTAGAGACCATGAGACGACGTCAGCTAAAGTGGCATGGAGTTGTTTGATCAAGGCTAAAAATCAAGGTAGACTTGGGATGGTGGATCCGATTCACCAAAGTAAGGCTTTACTCGATAAGCTCGTGGTGCGAAGCCTCCAACCTGGACCAGAATTGTGGAAGTTGCTTCTTAGGGACAGAGCTAAACTCTGGTGTCCGAGGAATAGCAGGCCTTGAAAGGCAAAGAAGTGGTGGTTGTTCAGTCCAAGACTAAAGTTAAAAGAACCCACTAGCATGGAGGATAGGGTGGCCCGCACCATAATGAGGGTGTAAAGAATCAAGAGATTGATTCCGTGCAGCGGAATAGATATGAATTGTGTGTGTGTATGAGAGAGAGAGTGTGTGAGAGAGAGACAAGGAGTAAGACACAGAGAATACGCAAGGTAAAAATATATTAACAAAGGAGAAGGACACAACATTCTACAAGGTGGGAGGAGGGTGCTTTATATAGTCACCCTCTCTCTTCATTAACTACAAGACTCATGGAGCATGGGGAATGTGAAAGCTCATAAGTTATGTGTCATAGAATATGATTCTATGACTCATACCAAATGCTAGAATACAAAGTGGTGACATAATGGTGACTCTTGACTGTTGGAGTGTCTATTCACTCTCAAGGTGAGTTCACACACTAGACCAAGTTGAGCTTGATTCTCAACACGCCCCCTCCAGCTCAAGTCGGGTCGGTTTCAGACGGTATCCAAAATCCGCTTCGACTCACGTTCCGGAGTCCGCGTCGACTCGCATTTATGCAGAGTTGTGGAATCCGTGCTCCAGCTTGCTTTGTGCGTAGTTGCGAAGTCTGTGCTTCAGCTTGCGTCTTTCTTTGCGGCTTTGCGCTGTAGATTGGCTGAATCCACGCGTTATTGCGTAGTGTCTTCAGTAGTCCCCCTCGAGCTTGGCAGGTCAGGGATCATCAATCCGAGATCGATCATGAATTGCCATAGCTTGTCGCCTCCCAAGGCTTTAGTGAAGATGTCGGTCGTTTGAAAATTTGTGCTAATGTATTGTAGGTCGACCTCGCCAGCTAGAACGCGCTCTCAGATGAAGTGATAGTGCACTTTGATGTGCTTTGTCCGCACGTGGAACACCAGGTTCCGAGCCAGATAGATACTGCTCATGTTGTCGCAGTAAAGGGAAGTCGGATCCTTGATGGGTACGCCCAGATCCTTGAGTATGCTTTTGAGCCATACGGCTTCACATGCGGCCACTGTCGCGCCCCTATATTCCGCCTCCGTGCTCGAAAGAGCGACGGTTGGTTGCTTTTTACTGCTTCAGGATATTGCTCCGCTGCCGAGGGAGAAAACAAATCCGGAGGTTGATCTTCTATCGGATTTGTAACCGGCCCAATCGGCGTCTATGTACCCCTCGAGTCATATTGGCATCGTGGTCTTGTAGAGGATGCCGCAATCCATTGTGCCGCTCATGTATCGTAGAGCTCGTTTAGCACAATCCAAGTGAGTATCACGCGGTGCTTACATGAATTGGCTAAGGAGACCGACCGAATAACTTAGATTGGGTTGAGTGATCGTGAGGTAAATGAGACTCCCGATGAGTTGCTAATACTGAGTCGGGTCACACGCTTTGGTGCCGAAGTTCGCATCTAGTTTGAGATTGCGATTGAGCGTGGTTGCTGTGGATTTGCACTCAACCATACCAAACTTGTATAACAAGTTGAGGATGTACTGTCGTTGAGAGATCATGATTCCGGCCGAAGTCCGAATTACCTCGACGCCGAGGAAGTAGTGGAGCTCCTTCATGTCTGTCATCTCGAACTTGTCGGAAAGGAGGGATTTGACCTTATTGATTTCGACAAGATGTAGACCTCCAATGACTAGGTCATCCACATATAAGATGATGACAATTGAACTTGCGGAACTTGCGGAGTTGTCCGATTTTGACATACTGAAGCCAATTTGATGAAGATATTGCGTTATCTTCGAATGCCAAGCATGCGGTGCTTGCTTGAGGCCGTATAGTGGCTTCTTGAGTCGGCAAACAGCTTTCGGATGGGTGATCGAGTTGAAGCCGGGTGGTTGTATCATGTATACCTCCTCTTCTAAGTCGCCTTGTAGAAAGGCGGTCTTGACGTCCATTTGATGGAGGTGCCACCCTTTCGCCGCGGCAAGCGCAATTATGGTCCATACCATCGTCATCTTTGCCACCGGGGCAAAAGTCTCTTCGTAGACAACTCCGTGCGTTTGTGTGTAGCCTTTCGCTACGAGTCGCGCTTTGTAGCGGTTGACGGAACCGTCGGCGTTGTACTTCACTTTGTAAATCCATCTACATCCGATCGCCTTTTTGTGTGGTGAGGTGGGAATGAGATCCCACGTCTCGTTCTTGCGTAGTGCCTGCATCTCCTTGTTCATGGCTTCGATCCATCGTAGATCCTTGGCTGCTTTGGAAAATGTTTCCGGCTCGCGTACTGTTGCCACCTTCATCATAAAGGCATAGTGGTATGCCATGTAGTCATTGTAGCCGAATCGGCTGACCGGATTCTTTTCACGGGTGGAGCGACGAAGCTTTTCATTTCCAGAGATGAGGGCTTTCTTAGCTGCGATTGGTACATCGAAGCCGCCGAACTCACTATTGAGGGAGTGAGTCGACTCATCGTCGTCAAAGCGATCGTCTTCGTATTCCGACATTTTCGCCTTGCCTTTGTCCATCTTCAGGCTAGGCCGTAATAGGCTTTGATCGCTCAAAGGCTCTTGTGGTCCACTTAGTCGGGTCATGATCAGACTTTCTTTGAACATGTGCGTAAGGAGATCTTCATCCTCTATCTCTTGTTCGGCGGATTCCGGGTCGAGCGGAGTCGGAGTCGAAGTTGTCTCTGATGCGTACCAGGATGTGAACTCGTCAAAAACGACGTCTCGACTTACTCGAGATTTTCGACTTGAGGGGTTGTAGCACTTGTACCCCTTAGTGAGTATCCTACGAGGATACATTTCTCTGACTTTGGATCTACCTTTTGCCACTTTTCGTCGGGTATGTGCACGTATGCTATCACGCCAAATATCCGGGTGTGTGATAAGTCCGGCTTCTTTCCGAAGTATTTTTCGTGCGGAGTGGCCTCGTGCACTCCAGATGTTGTGCATCGGTTCATTAGGTAGACGGCCGTATTTGTAGCTTCGGCCCAATATGACTTGGGCATATGCTTGTCGTTCATCATGGCCCGCGCGCGCTACTTCGAGGATGTGCCGATTTTTACGCTCGGCTACTCTGTTTTGTTGTGAAGTGTGTCGACAAGTGAATTCTCGCCGAATTCCTCCCTTTCGGAGATACGCCGTGAAATCGTCCAAGAAGTACTCCATGCCGCCATCCGATCGGAGACATCGTACATGTCGGCCCGTGGCTTTCTCAACTTCATTCTTCAATTTTTGGAAGTGTCCAAACACTTCGCTCTTTTGCCGCATCGGGTAGATCCAAGTGTGCCTAGAGAAGTCGTCGATGAAGAGCACGTAATATTGGCATCCGCTGAATGTAGCCGTCTGCGCTGGTCCCCATACGTCGGAATGGACTACATCGAGTAGACCTTTGCTCACGTTCCGCTCTTTCGGGAATGGGTGTCGGTGTTGCTTGCCGAATTGGCATGCTTCGCATACACCTTCAATCTCCTTCTCTTTGAATGTCGGAAGTCCGATGACGACTCCTTTCGATTTTATTGCTTTGAGTTTGTTGAGATTGATGTGGCCGATTTGTTTGTACCATAGCTCTATGTCAGAGTCGGCTTTCGTGCTTTTTGTGAACATGGTGGATTTCATCTCGTGTGAATCGAGAATGAACATCTGTCCCTCTCTTCTTCCACGCGCGATGATTCGGCCCTCTTTTTCGATGAAGCACCCTTCTTGGTCGAATCGTACTTGCATCCCTTGCTCAACCATTTGGCCGACCGAGACCAAATTCTTCGTGATGGTGGGAACATGCAAGACATTTTTAATGTATGTTTGCATACCTCTTTCGCCGAACGGAACATTGCCGATGTGCTGAATCGGGTGCATAGTGTCATCTCTAGTTTCGACATAACCGGGTCACTCCGGCTCTCGAAGTTCGAGAAACCATTCTTTATGGGATGTCATATGGTTTGAGGCTCCGGATTCAACAAACCATACGTCCTCCGGATTGAGGGCACTAGTTGAGGTAGAGGCCGACATAGAGTTTGCTCTATGTTTCATCATGAACATTCCGCCACGGTCGGAGTTGTGTGCATACATTCCACCACAATATTCGTAGTCGGAGTTGTGCCCGTACATTCCGCTATGATCTTCGTAATCGGAGTTGTGCCCGTACATTCCGCTATACTCTTCGTAATCGGAATTGTGCGCGTAATTCGTGAGTTGTCGACTTGTGGAAGCCGATTCGCGCATCTTCTTTCAACACTCTTCTTTGTGGTGGCCGAGCTTTCAGCAATATCCACATTTGGTTGCGTTTTGACGGCTCGGGCCGGAGTGGAAGCTCCCCCTTCTTGCGAAGGTTCCTCGTTGGCTTCCGTTTTGCGGCCGAAATTGGGAGTTGTTGTCGTAGGTCGAACCTCGTCCGTCTTGTCCTTGGCCGAATCGGTCTCTCGCTCGTCCGCGTCCTCTTCCTCCGTTCAAGTGCATGTAGAGCATGTGGCCTTCCCACTCATTGTTCCTTGTACGCACGTGGTTTTCTTCGACCAATAGCATTGATTGGAGCTCGAAGAAGGAGGGAGATTTCTCCTGTTGTCGTAGTGTGAATCACACACTACGTGAAATATGTAAAATACTATATCCGATTTAAAGTATGTATAATAAATAAAATAAAATATTAAAAATATTTATTACGTGCATAGGGCAGGATTCAAACCCTATACCTCCGCATAGACAAACCCCAATCTTACCATTGTACTAACTTATCCTAAGTGTTCTAAATATAGATTGAATACACATAAGACCTTTATTTATGCCTACCTTTATTAAAATGTAAGTCATGCATTTTTTAGAATGCGTGAATACTTTATTTATAAGAAAAATGTACACCAATAAAAAATGACTCGTGCACATCTAGTGAGCATGAGCACTATATTTAGGAAATAAAAGCATAGTGTAAAAAGGCAACTCATGCACATTTAGTGTGCATGAACACTTTAGAAAAAGCATGAAGCTATGCTTAGCCTCTTCCATCCTTATATAAGGAGGAGAGAAAGATGTATGGGGGTTGTTGCTTATTTTACAAGGGTGGATTAATATAATATAATCGTGGGATTCACGAATTTGCTAACTATTTTTTCTCTCTTAATCTGAGTAATCATTAATACACTATACTCGTGGGATTCACAAGTTTTTCATATCTTTCTTTCTTACAATATATTTCATATTCTTAATTGCCTTAGAATTTTCTTTTCTCCTAGTCCAAAAACCTCAGTGGTTCCCACCCGATTCACGCAACGATCCGGAACAGAAAGGCACGAAACAAGTGGTGAACTCGACGTGAACATGGGTGGCAAGGAGATGGAAAATCAACCGGAGGCTAACAACATGATGATGATGTTGGAGCGGATGCTTCAAGAACAACGTGCGATGTCGGAGATAGCGGCGGCAGTAGAGCGGCTCGTGCAATGGAAAGGACGTATCACGCTATCTTCGGGACTACAAGGCAGAAATGATACGGTGCAGGATTTCGGAAGGACTTGCAAGTGACATCCTTCAACCGGGTGGCTACCGACGGGCTTCAAGGAAGTATCCACGGGCTACGACAACAAAATCCGACGTGGGAAGCGTTTGAAGAGGCGCTAAAGACCACGTTCGCTATCGAGGACTCCTCCAAGGCAACGCGGAGAGGATTCGAGGATTGGGTGGAAACGCCGGACAAGGGGATGAAGGTCCTCGATGTGTTTTCGGCATTCGAAAGTCGGTTCGGGAGGTTATCCACGAGAGATCAAGTTATCGTTGCACCGGACAAAGTTATCATGTTCTTACGAGCCGTAGACGACCAGGACCAGAATGATCTTGGAGTGCTGCTAGAGGATACGACTACCGAAACATGGGAAAGCGTGTGGGATATCGTCACGCGATACACAAAGAGGGGGCAATGTCCTGCCAATGAAGAGAAGAGGGTTTCAGAACCGATTTTGAAACCGAGATCCGGATCAGAAGACCAACCGTCGGCTTGATGCAACTACGACTGAGAAGGGAATCGGTGCAACTACGGTGGAGCAGTTGCTGAAGGAGATAGAGAATCTAAAAATTGCGATGGTGAAGAAGTCAGATGACCATCCCACAAGTTCCAAGTATATGGACCGTCGGTGCATATGGTGCGATAGCACCGAACATGATCGGAGGGATTGCGATGAGCACAAGGAAGCGCTACAACGGGATCTTATCTACTACGAGGGAAATCGGATTCATTCAATGGATTCTTGGAAGCCACTCCGACCAAACTTCCGAAAAGGCGGCATGAAGAAGGTCCTAGAGAAGGAGATCGCGGCGAAAAACAATTATGCGACAACCGCAGGAATACATGTGGGGGAGTCATCTGCAGCAAAGGCATCTTTTTGGCCGGAAGTGCTGTTGTATGTATGGCTGGACTAGCCGCAACACAGGTGTCTATCCGACACTTCTCCAAAGGGGTGGTAGGGATAGGATGTTAATACACGCGTATGATAATTACACTTAAGCACAGACGAAGACAAGATTAATCAGCATAAGCAAAACTATATTAATTCTTCGCCCCTTCATTACAAAACATCGGATCCTTTTATAGGCATCCGGCCAGATTACAATCGGTGCTCGGTAGGCAACCGTTAACCGAAACCGAATCGGTTCGGATCCGGATCGGTTACAACTACCGGATCCGTCCCTCCTAATAATTCTATTCCTATTTCTATATTTATCCGATCCGACCTTGCTTTCCCATTTGCCTTCTCTGACCGGCCAACACATGGCACGCCCGTGGGAAAGTGCATTGCACTTCGAACCCACAGCCGGCTTCAGTCTTCCTCCAAATTATCCAGCAAACTCCGCTCAGAGGTTTCAAGTGTTGTTTTGCCTGTGCCGTCTCCGACTTCCGATTGGATTGGCTGCCTTTTCGCATCTTGCTGCTCCGACTCTGCTTGTATCGGTAGTACCGGTGTTTCTTCTGTATCCTGTCCGGGTCTGTCCTGCTCTACCTCCGTTCCGTTCCCGGTATCGCTCTCTCCGGTTTCCACTGGTTGTGTCCTTTCCTCCCCGGATTCGGTACTTCTCTGTCTCCACTCTGCATCATCCCCGGCATCAACCTGCTCTTGCTCCGGAAGTTCTTCCTCGGGTAATTCTTGTCGGGGTGCATTGTTGGTTGGGTCCTCTTCAGCCGGTCGCTCGCCCTCACTAATGGAGATCGGCGTTGTGTGTCCCTCGGCTTCCTGTCGCAGTCGGTCCTTCTCGTACCCTTCCAATTCTAGTTGGGTTTCGAGCTGCCCGTCATCCAACCTCTCTACTAACCCTCGGATTTCCTTGAGATGCTCTTCTGCTAGAGCATAGAAATCCTCCGACAATTCTTCCCGGATGTTGACGATACTTTCTTCGTCCATTTTATAGAACCCATCTCCGGTTTTCTTCCGATTTTCTGCATCAGCTCGGAGTGTCTGCAGTTCAGCTGCCTGTTGTGCCCATTCCCTCCAGAGTTTCTCCGTGCTTTCATTTATGCTGGCCTGAGCTCGGGTACTCCAGCTTGACATGATGAACTTAATTCGGTCAACCCCTGCTTTAGCCTGTTCCGAAGCTGCTTGTTTTTCCTTCCTTATCCGTTTGATGATGTCGGCCATTAACTGAGCTTGAGCTTCAGAGTCGGCTTTTTGCTTGTCACAGGTACTCCGCCATTTGTTGATTTCGAAAGTCGACTTCACTTTTTCCTCGTTCCGGCTCTTTGTCAGTTCCCCTACTTTCTGCCGAAGTACTTCCATCTCCTTTCTTTGTTCCGACGTCAAGGTCTTCTCCGCCGATACTTCCTCCCTTGCTTTGGACAATTCCAAGCGGTTTTCCTTGAGCTGCTCTTTCAACTTCTCTATCTGTCGGTCGTACGTTGCTGCCTGATTCTTGATGTCCGACGTGGCCTGTTTATAATCCTTACATAGTCGGTCGAATTCCTCCGTCTTCTGTTTTAGGCGTCGGTTCGCCTGAGCTCGCAACTTATCATCCCGGTCCTTTTGTTGTCGGAGTTCCTCTCGCAACCGCTCAATTTCCTGCTCCATTCGTCGGCGCAGCCTATCTTTTTCCTTTTGCAGTGTCCCGTTTTCTTCTTGTAGTCGGTCATTGGTGGCTTTGCTTCGGCGAAGGCCTTCCTCCATTCGCCGTCTGTCGTCTTCTACCAACTTCCGCTGCTCTCTTTCGTTATCTCTCAATGCCTCCTGAGCCTGTAATTCTTCTTTCAAAGTTGCTATTAACTTCTCGGTCTCAGGGCCGGTTTGCAAGGCCTTCTCCGTTTCTGGTTCGGCTTGCTTTTCTGATGTCCCGACCGGCTCGGTGCCATCTTGTGCTTGTCGGCTGCCTTCTTTTGCCTGTGCTAGCTCTTCTTGCAGCTCATGTAATTGTGCCCGGAGCATGACCATATCCTTAGTCGTCGTCCTAGTCACTTCTTCTCTTTGCTCCTCCTCTTTCTCCATCTGGTCTGCTACTCCCGACAACTGCCCTGACAACCACCTTAGCCATTGTGCCTTTGTTCTGCCTTCGTTGGTGTCAGCAGGCGTGCCTAGCTCCGGCTGTTTTTTCGGCTGTTTCTCCGGCCTCTTCTCTTGTTCCGGCGCTTGTTCCTTTCTTTGTTCTTCGAACTCCGCCGCCGTCGGTTCCGGTACTGCCGTCTTTGGTGCAGACGGACCTTCATCCTGTGTCGCTTCTGTTCCGGTTACTGGAGGCGGTTCTTTTGCCCGTTGCTGAGTTCTGTCCGCTGTTGGGGTCGGTCTTGTCGCTCGTTTCTCCTTTCCTTGCATGGGTGGTAGTATTAACATCGGTTCGGATGAGTCTTCCTCTGTTTCAGCGTCCTCCGTCGGTGCCACTATTGGTTCCTTTACTGGTACCGGTTCCGATTCGAGCGTTACTGGTTCGGTGTCGGTTTGCCTCTTGCTGGTCTTCTTTGCCACCTTCTCCTTGCCTTTTTCCGCCTTTTTCTTCTTCGTTGTCGGTTGTTGTTGCTGTTTCTGTGGCTGCCGTGATGAGCCTTCCTCCCGTTGCTGTCGGGAGGAGTCTTCTTCCCTCGGTTGTCGAGATGAGCCTTCTTTCCGCGGCTGTCGGGATGATCCCTCTTCTGGCGGCGCTTCTTCTTCCTGTGTCCATCCTGGAGTGTGTTTCTCTAGGATTCGTCGGCGCTTCATGGTTTGCTTCGGGGTAGTCTCCTGCCGACTTCTTTGCTTGTGCTTGATGGGGGACACCGGTGGGACCAACACTGTTAACCATTGGGATATTCCGGCCCATGGCTTCTTCCCTTCCACCAAGTGCTTTATCGCCTCTTTCAGTCCTTCGGTGATGAAGTGGAGCCAGTCCACCTGCAGGCCTTCGAATGTCGCGATGACGATCGCTGCTCGGTATTTGGCTATGGCTGCCGGACGAGGGTTCACGAACCCATACTCCATCAGGGCGCGGGCCACCTCTCCGAACAGCAGGTTCGCTCCGCCCTGTGTGCGATACGCCTTGCTGCTGAGGGAATATTCGCCGAAATACTCGAAGAATATTTGGCTCGAGGGTAGCTCTATTGTCTGAAGTCCACCCTCCGCAATCCCGGTGAGCGCTTGTACCGCTCCTTCGGTGACTTCTGCCAGGTCCACTGTTGTTGCCGCCTGCTCTGGTTCCTTGTGTGGTGGAGCGTCAACGACCCGCAGCAGCCCTCCTAATCCGTTCTCCGTCAGCCATTGTCGCGCTCCTTCCGACAGTGCCATTGCTTCTTCTTCGTCTGCTGCTGCCTGTGGTCTGAGGTCGGGGTGTAGGTGTTCTGCGCGTCGGATCTCGCTGTCTTGAGCCTGCGTTTGCTTGTGGGAAAATTCGTAAAAAGTGAACCCTTCTCCGGTTCTTCCTTTATATAGTGGCGTTTCCCTCGAGCCGCCTTTTCCTGTTTTTCGCGCGTCCTCTGCCATAATTAGCATGTCACTCTTTAATTTTGGCGGCTGCACGTGTTCTGCCTTGAATAGCATGTCCTATTTTTGGCGCCTGCGCATGCTCTGTCATGAATAGCATGTCCTATTTTTGGCGCCTGCGCATGCTGTGTCATGAATAGTATGTCTGTCCTTTGCTGCCGCGTGTCATGCTTGCGCTTCTTTGCCGCGTGTGTCGAATCTCCTACGTGTCTGTCATTATGACTCCTTAATTGACGCGCGTTTTAAATCCTGTACATCGGCCCCCCACGTTCTGTGCTTTAAATAGCTCGTGCACCCGTGTGACGGTTGTAACTACCTCCTTCATCATTACCATGATTTTCTTGATCTTCTTGTCTTGAATTTTCTTGACCGTAGCACCACGTCATCATTTTTTATTTTTATTTTTTTTATTTTTTTTTTTTTTAAACATATGCCGCATCATTGTTCGGTTCCCCCCGATGTGTTCGGGTTGGTGCGCCCTGTTGTCGGTTCCTCGTTGTTACGCGTCGGTGTCGGCTCCTCGGTCCTCCGTGTCTGTGTCGGTTCCTCGCCATTCAGGATGTCCGGGTCTTGCTTGAAGGGGTTAGCTGGCATGTGCCCCTTATACGGTTTTAGGCGAAAACCATTTGCCCATTTGCCCACAACCTCTCCTGACAACGTCCCGAGCTGGTAAGACCCATTGTACTCCTTTGTGATCCAGAATGGTCCGGTCCACCGAAATCGCAATTTCCCTGGCATGCTCCCCATCCTTGTCTGGAACAGTAATACAGGTTTCCCGACCTCGAATTCCTTTTCGTTACCGCGCCGGTGTCGGTCTACAAAGGCTTTCCTCCTCCTTTGCTCTAGTTCTAGCTGTAGCAGGCTGGCTATTCGATTTTCTTCCAGTTCTAACAGCATCTTCAGCCGGATTCGTTCGGATTCCTTCTCGCTTAACCGCTCCTTAACCTGTATTCTTAAGCTAGGAATTTGGAATTCTTCTGGCATGACTGCTTCCAAGCCGAATGCCAGTCGGAACGGGGTCGTCCGGATGCTGGTCTTGTACGCCGTTCGGTACGCCCACAGCACGCTCTGCAACTTCGTGTCCCAGTCGGTCCGGTTCTCATTGACGATTTTTCTAAGGATGTTCTGTAGCGTTTTGTTTGTTGATTCCGCTAATCCGTTGGCTTGAGGGTAGTAGGGAGTGCTTCGTTTGTGTACTACCGCATAGAATGATGTCAAACTTTCCACCACCTGCCCGAGGAAATGTCCTCCCTGGTCACTGATCAGCTCAATCGGGCATCCGTACCGACACCATATGCATTCATATAAAAATTTGGCCGTGGACGCCGCCGTGTTGTCCCGTAGTGCCTTTGCTTCTACCCATTTGGTGCAGTAGTCGGTAGCCACTATTATATACCGATTTCCGGTCCGCATTGCCGGTGGCTTAAAGGGGCCGACAAAGTCCAAGCCCCACTTTTGGAATGGTTCTAATGGCAAGACCGGGTGATGTGGCATCCGGGCCTGCTCCGTGGGTTGGCCCAGTCGTTGACACAGGTCGCATTCCCTGCTATACTTAACGGCATCTCTCATGGTAGTCGGACACCATAGTCCGCTCTGCCATATCTTCCGGGTTGTTGTTTCGCCGGCATAATGCCCGCCTGCAATTCCACAGTGGGCTTCCCTCAGGATCAGATCCTTTTCATCGCTCCGCACTGCTCGCCTCCATACGCCATCTGCCCCCTTGTGATAGAGGGTGTCTCCTACCAAGCAGAAATGTCTGCTCCGTACTGCCATCCTTTTCCGTTCGTCTCGGTCCAGGTTTTCCGGGGGAACTCCGGTGCTCAGGAACTGATGCATTTCGGTTAACCATTTGTCTTCGTCCGCTACTGTGGTCTCCGTTGCCGGTGCCGTCGTGACCTTAAACAGCTCGGCGTCAGGAAATTCGTCCTGTACGCCGTCCCCTGATTCTCCGGATTCTAGTCTGCTCAGGTAGTCTGCTACCGCATGCTGCACCCCGGGTCGGTGGAAAATGTCGAATTCGAATTCCTGTAATAGCAGCGTCCACCGTGCGAGTTTTCCTGTCAGGGCTGCCTTTGAGACCAGGTAGAGTAGTGCCGAGTGGTCAACGTGGAAGGAGAACTTTCGTCCGAGCAGATAGTGCCTGTACTTTGTGACACTGTACACCATTCCTAATGCCTCTCGTTCCGTTGTAGAGTAGTTCCGTTCGGCTTTCGAGAGTTTCCTGCTTGCGTAGTACACCGGCCGATACCAGTTCGGTTCCGTGAGTTGCATCAAAACGCTGCCGATTGCTACGTCCGACGCGTCGACGAAGACGTGAAAGCTTTTACTCCAGTCCGGCGGCTGCACCACCGGAGCTTGTGACAGCATTACCTTCAACGCTTGGTAGGCTTTCTCCTCCGTTTCTGTCCATTGGAAAGGTACTCTATGTACAGCAGCGTGCAATGGTGTAGCAAAGTCGGCAAGGTGCCGTATCATCCGACTATGCCACCTTATTTGACCAAGGAATCGGCTTAAAGCCTTTGCGCTATTCGGTGCCGGTGCGTCGAGAATTGCTTTTACCTTATCCGGATCTACCGCGATTCCTTCCCGACTCACCACGTGGCCTAACAAGTTGCCGCTTGCGACTCCAAAGACGCACTTAGCCGGGTTCAGACTTAATCGGTACTCGCGGCACTTTTCTAAGCATAGTCGTAGGTGATCGAGATGCTCTCCGTGTCGGCTGTAGACGGCGAAATCGTCTAGGAAGACCTGCATAAAACCGGGAATAAAATCACCGAAGATTTCCATAATTATCCTTTGAAATGTTGCAGGGGCTGTCTTTAATCCGAACATCATCACGACCGCGACGAACACTCCCCATTCCGTCACGAACGCTGTTTTCTCTTGGTCGGCCGGGTTCATTCGGATTTGGTTGTAGCCGTTGAATCCATCCAGGAAGCTGTAAACTTCGTGGCCGGCCACTGCATCTAGCACTCCGTCCGTGAATGGTAGTGGAAAAGCGTCGGTCACTGTCGCGGCATTTAGTTTCCTGTAGTCCACACATACCCGGATTTTGCCGTTCTTTTTCGGGACCACCACTATCGGGCTTAGCCAGGTTGCCTGCTTGACTGGTCGGATAAATCCGACCCGGAGAAGCTTGTCAATTTCCTCCTTCACCTTTGCCGCATAGTTTGGATTCATCCGGTACCGACGTTGAGCGATGGGTTTCGCGTCAGTACTTAGATGAATTTGGTGCTGGTAGAGCTGGGGGTCCAACCCTCGCATGTCTTCGTATGACCATGCGAACACGTCCTTGAAATCCGTTAACAGTGCTACCATTGCCTGTTTTTCCTCCTTCGGCAATTCCTTCGCGACTTTTACCGGTCGGGGTTGTTCTGTTGTGCCGAGGTCCACCTCTTCCAGCTGGGATGCTTTCACCCTTTGGGATATCATCATTTCTCTTTCTAGGGCTTCTTGTGCTTGGCGTAGTTCCCGGATCGCCACTTTGTCCGGCTCGTCCGGCATTGTGATGTACGGCTCTACTGCTGCCGTGATATCCACCTCAAAAAGTGGGACGATCTGTGGGTGTTCCTCGAGGTACCGATCAACTTCCTCATCCGGTAAGCCCTCCAACATGTTGATGCTTTCGGCATATAAAGGGGTTGCCTCCTTGCTAGTGAGCACCCGTGGTTGCGTGGCTACCCGTACCTTTGTTTTCCCTCGTCGGAACGTGATCATATTCTTTTGCCAGTTTTGCTTGATATGCGCCGTTCGCAGCCATGGTCGTCCTAACAGTAGGGGATATGCGCCTTGTACATTCAGCTCTAGTACCACGGCCGATATTCGGAATACGTGGCCTCCTATTGTTACTTCCAAGTCCCGGATAAGACCAGTTGGTCGGACTGGGCTTGTATCCGCCATGCGTAACCAGAAGGGGCATGGTTCCCACTCCTGGATGCCTAGGTCGTCGCATGTCTGTCGACTAATGACGTTCACCCCGGAGCCTCCGTCAATAATTGTTCCTGGAATCTCCTTTCCTTTGACGATTGTCGTGATTGTTGGGCTACTGGTATCAACCACCGCTGGGCCTTCCTCCGGGTTGGAGAAAAATGCCGGTGCTGGCGTCGGCGTCGGTTTGCTCACGGCGGCTTGTAAGTCTGCTGTAAACCGCGGCACCAACTGCAGTAACCGTGCCAACGGCAGCACGATCTGACAATCTTGTAGTGCTTGCCATGTCGGGTTTTCTCCTGGTTGTACGATTTCCTCCTCCCTTGGCATATTTTGGTTTCTTACTTCCGCCGCACCTTGTTCGTTGGCTTCTTTGATCCATTGTGCCGCTTGTTTTCTGATTGCTTCCTGGGCTTCCCATTCGGCGGCCTTCCCCTTCGACCGCGTGGTAACCTGCTGTACTTCGGTTGTCACCATGTTGACTGCTGGCTGCTTGTCGGCTGTTTTGCTTGGGCATTGATTACTGTAATGCCCTTCTTTTCGGCAGTAATAACAGTACACCCTGTGCGTGTTGCTGGATTCTCCTTTTTCCCATGTTTGGGGGAGGGGCATTCCCCGGCGGTTGTCCTCGGTTTTTCGGTTCTCCGGTGCCGCTACTGGTTTGTCATTCCTTGTTGCCTCCCGACGCTCCTCTCTACGGAAGAATCCACGCCTTTGGTTCCGTCGGAAATTCCGGTTCCCTGGCCGCCTTTCTTCTCTGCGTCGCTCGTATTCCGGGGATTCGTCTCGGTCGTACCGGTCCCGGGGGTAGCTATCCCTTCGGTTCTCCTCTCGGTCATAGCTGTCGCGTCTTCTATCGGGGTATCTGTCGCCGCGTTCTCGTCGGTAGCGGTCGTCCCTCCGGAATCGATCCTCTTCCGGGTCCCGATTGCGCGGTTCTATGTGTCGGACCGGTGCCGCTTGTCGAGTTAACAGGTTATACTCGCATCGGTTCGTTGTGTGGGCGCGAGAATTGCATATCATGCACTGTGCACGCAGGGTGCAGTCGACGGTCGAGTGCCCCGAATTTAGGCATGTTGTGCATTGTAGGGCTTGTCGGAACCCGAGGTCCTCCTCCTTCGGAAGCGCCTGGTGTAACGCCCCCATCGGCAAGAAGGGGCTCGTGTTGTCCATTTCCAGGACCCGATCAATGACTTGGTCCATTGTGCTGGTGCTGAAATCGAGGATTCCACACATCGCTCGAAGTGGGTCTTTTAACGCAGCCAAAAAGACTGCCTTGGCCTCCTCTTCGGGTGGTGCTCTTGCTAATTGACTGTGCAAGGTCTGGAAACGAATGATAAATTGTGGGACCGTCTCGTTTTCTCCCTGCCGAGTGGTGTAGAATTGTCCGACCAATTCCCTTTGTTCCACTCGTCTATGAAACAAGCGTAAAAACTGGGTTTTCAATGCCTCGAACGTGGCGAAGCTGCCTGGTAAGTGCTTTGCGTGCCACCGGGCCGCCGGTCCTTCTAATGTCATGCCGAATTCGGCGACTTTGGATCGGTCGGCCTCGGGCTCCGTCAGTCTCTGGGACACGTGGTTGGCTTCCCATGTTCGCAGGAATGCATACACATGTGCCTCTCCGTCGGGCTCATCCCGATACTTTGGGTACGGATACGGCATCGTGTCGTCCCACTGATTCTCCTGCGCCGGTTCCTCCGATGTCGGTCTCCGCTCCTGCGGTTCCTCCGCAGGTGGTGTTGGTATCCGCTCCTGCGGTTCCTCCGCGGGTGGTGTTGATAACCGCTCCTGCGGTTCCTCCGCGGGTGGTGTTGGTATCCGCTCCTCCCTCCTCGGCGATTGCCGGTCACCGAACTCCAGAGTTATTTCCTCCTCTGGCTCCGATGTTGCTGAGTGATCCGACTCAAAGGGGTTGTTCTCGTGGCTGCTTTTATAGCGGGATCCCACGCTTTCCCCGCTATCCGAATCCGCCTCTAATGTTGCAAATGCCGCTGCGTCCCCGTCGCCGCCAGCGAGAGTCTGTAGTAGTGTCTCCGCTTCTTGGAGGCTGGTTATGCTACTGCCTTCGTCGGAAGCTTGTAGAACCTGGAACTGCAGTGCGTCTTCTGCGATTTGCCGAAGCGTTTTTGAGAATGACCGATCGCGCCGGATCTCGTCGACGGCTTGCTGCAGGGCTTCCCGTCGTCGCTGCCGTTCGGCGTGGCGTCTCCCTCTTTCGGTGATGTGGTCGTTATTTTGTCTAGACATCCATACCCCGGTTGTCCTCTGCACTCTGCAGGAATCGTGGTCGCCAAAATAGTGTTGTATGTATGGCTGGACTAGCCGCAACACAGGTGTCTATCTGACACTTCTCCAAAGGGGTGGTAGGGATAGGATGTTAATACACGCGTATGATAATTACACTTAAGCACAGACGAAGACAAGATTAATCAGCATAAGCAAAACTATATTAATTCTTCGCCCCTTCATTACAAAACATCGGATCCTTTTATAGGCATCCGGCCAGATTACAATCGGTGCTCGGTAGGCAACCGTTAACCGAAACCGAATCGGTTCGGATCCGGATCGGTTACAACTACCGGATCCGTCCCTCCTAATAATTCTATTCCTATTTCTATATTTATCCGATCCGACCTTGCTTTCCCATTTGCCTTCTCTGACCGGCCAACAAGTGCTAGAAATTTCGAAGAAAGCCGACCATGATGAAATCCAAAGCGCCGCGGAATGTATCCGGGAAGCTACGGGATGGGAGTGCCCCATAGACAAGAATAGCGTACATGCGCTATGTCAATTGCATGAAGTGTATGTAGACGAGAAACGACGGCGCACAGATGATGCGGTCGGACCATCAAAGACACTGGAGAGCTGGAACTCCGACGGAAGAGGGAAAAGAGTTCTAAGGAGTTCTACCAGAAGGGGAAGTGGCCTATTAACACCAATCATGGATGGAAGATCCGGGCGGCCACTAAAGCAACGGAAGATCTATTTGCGGCTTGTCCTGATGTGACGGTGAAGATCAAGGATGTCGAGATCGACCAAAATTTCTTCGTACAAGATGAGGTCTCACACTCCGTGATCCTCAGGCAACCCTTTATCACGGCTTCACGGATGGAGACGAAGGTGCTCGATAACAATGCGGCTTTTGCACGAATTCGGAGCCAAAACGGAGGGAAATCCGTCCAATTCCTAACGATGCCGGCAAATCATGAAAGGAACAAGAGAGAGCTCTTGTCCCAAACAAGAATGGATTTTTAGAGCTGATTGTTGCGGAGTGGGGAAGTGATAGTCCGAGAAGCCCTGATACCCCACACAGGAAGAAACCTCTCAGAGCAAAACAAGTACGAATCGGTCCGGATGGGGCATCCACGTAACCGGCCGTTCACGATTGACCATGTGTCGTGGAACCTGAAGCCGATTCCATTGCCACGGGCGCATATTCTGAAAATCATCGACTTGCTCAAGGAGAAGGTGGCGATGGGGATCCTAGAGCCATCAAATGCTCCGTACTCAAATCAATGGTTTACGATTCCGAAGAAGAATGGGTCACTCTGATTTATTCAAGATTTGCAACCGGTGAACAAGGTCACGATCCGGAACTCCGGAGTCGGTCCGATAGTGGACGAATTTGCGGAAGCATTTACCAGTCGCGTGATATACTCAGTCGGAGACCTATACTCCGAATATGACCAATTCCAACTAGTTGTGGAGAGCCGAGACATCACAACCATGCGGACACCGATAGGATTAGTCCGAATGTTGTTAGGAACTCAACGCTCCTTATGCACAACGCTCGGCCACAACCGAGCTTAGAATGATACACAGAGAACGGGAAATAAACACGACAAGAAGAAGAAGAGAATACACAGGAGGTTTACGTGGAAATCCCCAAACTAGGGGAAAAACCACGGCAGCCCACAGGCCACAAACTGTCACTATGTAGGAATATACAACAGTGAGTTCACTGAGGCACCGACCTCGTGCTCACGTATCTTCGCCACAAGCGGCGATTACAACAGAGGCAACGACCTCTTTCTCTCTCTCTCTCTCTCTCTCTCTGTACAGTTACGCACACTAATCTCGTGCAAAACAGAAAAATGACAACAACACTTCTAAAAGTTTGCCCTAAGTCATATTTATACTAATATGACTTTTCGGCTATTTACAAATATAGCCTCGATGAACTCTCAGAAAACATATTTACGAATATGTCTCTTCATCCGGTTCTCATCGGGTCTGCACCATCCGGCTCTCCGTAGCCGGGTACTCCTCTTCTGGTTTCAGCCGAGATTGTTCGTCGGCACTCCGTATCTGCACCATCCGGCTCTCCGTAGCCCGGTACTCCTCATCCGGTTCACACCGGGTCTGCACCATCCGGCTCTCCGTAGCCGAGTACTCCTCATCCGGTTCACACCGGGTCTGCACCATCTGGCTCTCCGTAGCCGGGTACTCCTCTTCCGGTTACGGCCGAGGCCTATCGGCCTCGGCTGAGTTTGTTTATCAGCACTGTTCTTCTCACTTCCCATCCGGAGGGACCTGTCTCCCAACAAACTCCCCCTTCACTCCAACATGGGGTGTCTTACCAGTCCGATCCTTTTCCGGCATGCATCCAGCTTGTCAGGTGTCAGCACTTTGGTTAGCATATCTGACCCGTTCTCGGCCGTGTGGATCTTCTTCAGTGCGAACTCCTGGTCATCTACTCTTTCCCAGATCCAGTGATACCTCCGCTGGATATGCTTCGTCCGGGAATGGTAGGCTGCATTCTTAGCAAGGTGGATGGCACTTTGACTGTCGCAATAGAGTTGGTATTCCTCTTGCCGTTTACCGAGCTCTCCGATGAAGTCCTTCATCCATAAAATTTCCTTGCCGGCTTCCACAACCGCCATGTACTCCGCCTCCGTGGTTGACAATGCAACCGTCTTCTGCAGCCTCGACTGCCACGAAACAGCTCCCCCTACATATGTCATTACATACCCGGATGTAGACCGGTTGGTATCCACATCAGCCGACATGTCCGAATCCGTGAAACCGTCCAGTTGAGGTTTTCCGGAGCCGAATCGGAGACACATATTTGAAGTGCCCTTCAAATACCGGTGTCGTGCCTTTCGGCTCCGGATCGTTTGCGTGAGTCGGGTGGGAACCGCCGGGGTTTTGGACTAGGAGAAAAGAAAAATACAAATAAGGCTAGTAAAGAATAGGTATAAAGAGTTATAAGATAAGAATCTCGTGAATCCCACGAGTTTAGTATATTTAGTCAATATTTAGGTAGTAAGAGAGAATTATTTTACCAAATTCGTGAATCCCACGAATATTTTAGATTGATTGATTATTATAGAAAAATAATCAACAAAAACTACAATGTGCTCCCCATCCTTATATAGTGATGGGAGAGACTAAGCATAACTACATGCTTTTTTTTCTAATATGTTCATGCACACTAAATGTGCATGTGATGCTTTCTTAATCCTTGCTTTTATTTGCTAAATATAGTGCTCATGCACGCTAGATGTGCATGAGTCACTTTTTAGTTGCTTGCGTTTTTCTATAAAATATTCACACACTCTAAAAATGCATGATTTACCTTTTAATAAAGGTAGGTGCAAATAAAGCACTTATAGTTATTAAATCTATTTGTAAATATACTAAAGATAACGTAGAAGAATGGGTAAAGTTGAGGTTTACTACGTGAAGGTATATGGTTCGAATCTTGCCCTATGCACGTGATAAATATTTTGATATTCTTATTTTATTTATTTATATGTAATTAAATCGGTTATATTATTTTTACTTTTTCACGTAGTGTACGAAATACACTACGACACTCGCCCCCTCCGAACCGCACATCCTCCGGTATGTGCCGAAGTTGCCGATGCTCGTTGTCTCCCCTTCATCCTCGTTTGTCCCGCTATGTCAACATTGTCTCTCCATTTTGAGTAGACCATTCTTTCCACCCGAACCATTGTCGCCATCCGATCCACCATATTCTTTGTTCTCTCTCGTCATATTCTTGGCCCTTGTCATTCGTGGTAGTGTCTTTTACTGGGCTCTTCTTGTCTTCATTCAAACCTTGACTTTTTTCCGGATCGCTCTCGCTCGATCAACTTTCGGTTTGATCGGCTTCGATCGGATTCGTAATTCGGCGGAATCGGAAATCGGTTGTTTGGTTTCGATTGAGTCGGTCTCCTTCCGACCCGGTTTCGATCTATCAGTTCGGTTTCGGTAGGCTTTCTTTTCCTCGTTTTCACCAGCCTCGACTGGTCCAACCTCCGATTGAGTCGAATTAGCTTCTTTCCGGATCGGTCTCGTCCGATCGGCTTTCGGCTAGGTCGGCTTCCATCCATATTCGCGTTCGGCAAGTCAGACTCGGCGACCGGTTTTGACCAGTCGACCCCTTTTCGGGTCGGCTTTCTTTCGGGTCGTCTTTCGGCCGAATCTCATTCGCCCGGTCGGCTTTCGTTTGTGTCGTCTTTCAGCGAATTCGTCTTCCTTTCGGTTCGGCTTTCTTTCGGGTCGACTTTGGTCGAATCCAGTACTCTGCGTTGATACCACCTGCTTTCTTTCGGATCGGAATCCCGTCCGGATCACCTTGCATCCTAACTGGCTTCCGACTTTACCTTTCTTGCCGCCACCTCCCGTCTCTCCGGTCTCACGTTGCTTCTCAGACACAACCGCCGAAGTCTCTAGGATTAGTGGGTAGGAATCCTCAGTATTATCATCCTCCATTGTTTCACCCATAGCCATATTCTCGGCTATCTCTCCGTCGTATGCATCGACTTCGACCTTTGTTTTCTCTCCGCCACCTTCCGTCTCTTCGGTCTCACGTTGCCTCTCGAACGCAACCGCCAGAGTCTCTAGAATCAGTGGTGGGGAAGTCTCGATATGGCCATCCGT
>NW_028230802.1:0-30950 GCF_043228905.1 Azolla caroliniana | reverse complement strand
ACATTAGTATTAGAAAACCGCCATAAGGCTAAACATACAAGCTATACCGATCCCCTATATTTTTCTAAAGTCTAACCATTGGCTTGAATAAACACTTTGGTGTTGAGTAGAACCACTCCACCTTACCAAAATACCGTTTATAAAATATACCTATGTCCCAAATGGCATGAATCCTATATGACTTTCATTAGCCTCAATTCCTAGCAAGGCTTGTATCACAACATTTCCCTACTATATCATGGTGAACAAAGAGGAAGGACTTTTTCTTGGTTTTCCCACGACCCACGTTCCAACCACATTGTCACCCTTTTTGCAGGTTCATGTTATGACAATATACACATATCAATACACTTTTAGCAATAAGGCAATATTGGGAGAACAACACATGTTCTTTGACATAGGGTTGAGAGTCAAGCCTAGAGAGCGAAAAGGTGGAATAATTCGAGCTCCATTACCAAAAAACTCCAATTTTCTTATTTTCAACAAGAATATCCTTCATGGAATATGACTAAGGTAACGTAAAGTGACATGCTTTTTAATTCTCTTTTTATGGACAAATTCAAATTACAATAACACCCAATACAAATGTTTTATGAAAGTTTGCCAACTCAATTCACTGATTTGCTCGCAAAATCACCTTGGGGTATCCCCACATTCAAAATGGAATCATACAAAAATAGACACATGCCATAATTTATATGACCTTTTTGAAAGTGCCCATTTCCATTTCAATACTTTTGTTTTGTAGTGTTATTTTCATAGAGAAAATCACCAATTTGCGTGTAGCTTCTCACACAATGACCATAATACGCTTGTCTTCTAGAGCATTAACCAAACTACTCTTACATAGTACAAAATGTAGTACATAGGGGTAGTACCATAAGTTTTGGGAATGTAGGGGAATTATGGTAAAGCTAAGGGGTTTTCTATTGTTTCCCCTTTTTTAATTGTACATCAAAGATTCTTTGAACTCATCACTTGATGATTTTCATTGAAGTTTGAGCAATATATTCTACTTGTTCAAAATTCCCGAGAGATAATAACTATTCACTTGAACTTCAGAATAACCATTGACATATCCTTATGGGCAATGTGGATGAGTGTGTCTCCTTGGAGGTAAAGAGAGGTGTGCCATTGCCAGTGTAGATGTGTATACATGTGTGTGTGTGTGTGTCTTACTCAGCAATGGAATTGTGATTCAAAATGATAATCACTGTGGGCAGAGGGACACAATGTCGTTCATGGTAAATGTACTTAGTTTGAGAAACTTCTAGATGTATCAAAAAAAAATATCGTGTGGCATTGTGCAAAATGTCAGATATGCTATAAATATATATGAAGTGAAAATCACGTTGGCATTAGTGCAAGTGAAAGCATATGCAAAGAAAGAAATTTGTGTAGATATACCCAAATAGATTCTTGAGACACAAGCATTCCTCTCTATTAGTGCATCTCAAATGTACGGAGGTTGAATAACCATGTATAGACAGAAGATTGATCAAAACCACCCAACCAAATCAAACAAGTATCTTCACAATGCCTTGCCCGATACATAATTACTCCTGTAAAACCATGCAAAATCTTCAAGATAAGACACATCCATCCAAAGATATGGCCAATTTAATAAACCAATAAAAAAGAATTAACGATTTTAATTCACAAATGAAATATTCATCATCATTCAAAACAAAGAAGCATGCTCCCATGTTTTAAACACCCCAACAATCAAGTTGATGTAGACTCAAGGCTTTCAATGCTATCCTAATGCTAGTTTTGCATTCTTTATGTCATTATTGACCTTGCATATGAAATGTCTTCTCATGATAAACTTTATTTTTATAATAGAATCACGATTTTCAAAGACGTTTTGTAGTGATGAATTCGAAGTTTTATTTTTTATTTTCATAAGAAGAAATTTAATTAGCAGGATTACAAGCAAATAGATTGCTCTTAAACTAGAACTTCAAACATTATCATGTCCAACAGATACATTGGGCTCTTGTTCTAATTATGAACATTTTGTATATATCTGAGAAGATTATCTCCATGATCTTATGAACGGAATGATAGTTATCATAACATCATCTATACTGATATTATTAATAACATGAACATTAAAGGCTTGTTTTATTTCTAGTAATATCCTTTACAAGTTAAATTAGTGCATGTTTATAAATCATCAGACTCACTAATACCACTGGATTAAACAACAAATAAATCAGTAATGAATCAATTATGTGGCTCAATTCACTTTCATTATAAAATCATTCAAGTTGTAATGTAGGCATGAATACCCAGATCACTTTTCAGATCCTTTACAGTGGAACAAGGAGGTACACAAACCTCTATTTATGCAGAGATTCTGGACACGATCAATACACTATTCAAAAATTGTGAACATTATCCAATCCATAAGGGAAGGTCAATGTTCAGACTGTTTCTCTTTTATGAATTTCAGGAAAACAAAGAAAAAATACATTGTCAAAAACTGGAAAGTTATTAATGACCTGATTTTGTCAAAACTGTTATTGTAAAGAATTCAATGGGTCCAATAAGCTCATGTCCTGGCTAGCTTCCCATCACGATGACTAATTATGAGTAATGTGCCATATTCCCTGGATCACATAAAAATTTCTACATAATTAGAAAACTCTGATGGAAAGGAGAAAAACTCGATGAAATAATGCTTCAGAAAGACAAGTATCCATATCTCTATGAGGACCCAATATGAAAATACACTTTTTACATCCACATTGTCAGAGCAATTTTGTATCAACAATATCTAGCAGTTACATTTCTCGTACGATCTGCTATTGATTACATTTCCTTTCACAAAATCATCACAGGAAAAAAATACTTCTACCTTGTGACAATTTGTTCAGGAGGAACATTTCTGCACTAACAAAAAACACGCATAGAAAATATTTCATTGTTCTATAGAATCTGCGCTACACATGATTATCGTGACCTTATTAGAATCAAGCAAACAAAAACGTATTTCCCAACAACTTGTTAAAGACATTGAATAGAATGTGCTATTGATGCATTCATTATCCTTCATAATATCCTTTGCTTTTCTATAGGAAAGCTATGTAGTATTGGCTTTACTATTGATGTGTAAGCTGGATAGCATAGATTGAAGACTTTTTTCTTGCTTACCAGAGGTGATAGCTCATTACTTATAGATTAATTCTTAGCAATAGTTTGTGATAAAATATAGTGCTACAGTTTATCTTTGCTACATTTTTCTCAATACCATTATCCTAGCTTCGAGCTTCTGTTAACCCCATATAGTGTTTGATTGTTTAATCACTCTCATTCAAGCATATACTGATCCAGTTGATTCATAACTCATTACTGAGGTAATTTCAAAATTTTAATAGGCAATATCAATTATTGATCCTCTGGACATTATCTTTCACTAGGACCACTGAAACCCTTCTTCATGGTGATGATATATTTGCACAATCAGGAGGACAAAAATAGCAAATTAAAAATGTACATAACAATGAAAGGAATAACCTTTCACTCTTAACCATTCATTATCCTCCACATTGTCTTTCACTTGGAACCTCCCTCAGGACATTGCCTCACAGACAGAAAGAAGACAATATCACGCAAACATTAAATAAAGATGGAGAAATGGAATGGAATAATCTTGCCTTTCAAACAGGAGACCATCATGTTTCTTTACTCAGACTTTCACACCAATGCCATTAGCTTCAGCTTCAAGATAAGAGCACACATGTTCCATAACCTCTCGTCCTTTCGCACTGTTCTGTTGAAACTTCTCAACACATCTTTGCTCAATCTTTTCAGCCATAGACGCCAAACCAGACAGAGTATGGCAACTGATACTCGTCTCTTGTTTCAGCACGGTCCAGTTGTCATTCTCGGGATGAGGGGAATACCAGCATTTCTCTTCGACAGAGACAAAGTCCTTGAGAGTAACATTTCTAGTAACCATCTCCATGGCTTTCTGGCTCGCATCAACACTCGACTCTTCGATGCAATGACAAACTGTTTCTCCAACAATCTTTTGGAACCACCAAGGTCCCGGGGCATTGACAGTAATGGCACGTTTCGTAAAGAGCTTTCCATTAGGATCGAGGCGTCTCTGTAACGTGTCAACCTCAAGGATGTGCGAGAGGCGAGAGGTGTTTTCTGGATCTGTGTATTTTCTCCAGCACGCAGAGGTCACTCTCTCCCATGGATGAAGGAATGTGTGCTCCTGTGTGTATCTTCTCACCATTTCTTTCTTCTTCTTTTTCTTTTGCTAAGAACACGGATACAAACTGGACAAAAAAACGCTGGTTTTTCTTTCTTTCTCTCACTTTGACGTTTACTAGATTTCTGTTCACTCTTCAGATTTAAAATAAAACTTGTTTTTTTCCCCCTCGACTTGATGGAACGATCTGAATAGAAAAAACTTGATGCTTCAATGGAATCAGAAAAGTTCTGATAGTTTCCCCCTGATGTTTGGATTTAATATTAAAAACAATGCATTATTTAATCACTCGATGCTTTGAAGGGGGGAGAAAAGAGCGCATTTGGTCTACCTTGATGATCAGATCGGATAAGAAAGGCTTGTCTTTCACTTGTATCTGATCGGATTTTCTCGGCTCAGGAAATAAAATAAAAAATGCCAGCTGATACCTTGACGCTTGGGCGTGATCAGAAAACGAAACTTGCGAATCGGATCAGAAAAACGTAGCTCCGCACTTGCAGAAGAACGAAAAGAAGAAGAAATGGAACCCTAAATTTCGAGCGATGGAGAAGAAGAAGAAAAATGGGACGTTAGCTTGCAGTCCAGCGAGGTCTGGAGCAGGAGGAAGAAGAAGTGTAAGGGAACGGAACCTGTGATTTTTCTTGAGAAAAAAGATTGACGGGAACGTGTTGAGCAAGGTCAACAAGAAAGAAAATGCAAACCCTAATAACTGTGCGCTTTCTGTGCCAAAGCAAAAAAACAGAAAAACTCTGCAGGAATACATGCATACATACACACATACCATACCATACATACTGAGATGCATACATACCATACCATACATTCATATATGCATACATCCCATGCCATATATACATACATGCATACATACGTAGATGCATACATACCATAACATAATATACATGCAATGATGCATGCATACATACCAGACATACATACATGTCATACAATACCATACCATGCATACATACCCCATCAGTGTGGCATGCTCGAGACTCGAGAGAGCATTTACTCTTCCTTATTTCGATAGTGTTGTTCAATGGTCTTATTGCCCACCCATGTTTCCTCCTCCACTTCGCCATTTGACCCAAATCAGCACCTCCCGAAGAGAAAATGAAAAGCGTATGGTGATGTGAGTGTGTGTGTTCCAAACTCATATTGGGCAAACACCGGGAAATTCCTTTCATTGCTAGAATGCCATTAGTTAGGCGCAAATATATTGGCTTGAATGTTATCGACATTTATGAGATAGGGATAACTTTGCCATGCAATGACGAGATGGAAATGCCAAAAATCTTTCAAGGACAATACTGGAGTATCTTTCCACAAAGTAAGACATTAGAGACGTTGGACGACTTTAGCTTCTGAACCTCTGATAAGACAATCCCATTGTCATTTTAAAGTATGGCTCGTGTCCAACCATATATTACATACCATTTCAACTAGTGAGGCACTAACTTGATGTAATGCGAGAGGTATATAGTGGTACTACTCAATAACTCCCATAATGGTTGCATCTTCTTCCTTCTTCCTAAAAACTACATGGACACTAGGGGAAGTACACAAACTATTCCAAAATTAGTGCTAAAACCATGATCCATAAACTAACATCATAATGAAATACAAAGAGGACAAGTGATGTCAAACCACCATGGCCCGTGTGAATAATGACGGAGGAAAGTAATTGGCAAATATTCTTAAGAGATGTTTCCATACCAATTGTGACGTAAGGCAATCCCATAGAAAACGTTTATGTGATTCAGCTTGTAAATGACAACGAGCAAAATTAGAGGATACACCCATGTTGTCCAACCATGTGCCAACAACCAAGGCTTCATGTACCAATAACCACTAAATGTGAAGCATTTTGTCATGGTTGTTTTCTTTCCCGTAGATTACCCAAAACCTAGCAAGAAACTTTGGAGTAATACAGTATACCTTGTTGATCTAGTATTGAAATGTTGTTGGTAAAACATATTGTGAATCAAACAAAATATGTCTACCTAACTGCACAATATTGATAAAAACTAAAAGTTATTATTAGTAAATGGGTATGTCCATACATAGTTAGTTGGGTCCCATGTCAATAAGAACAAAGGTTGTTTGCCAAACACCCATGATGTCAAATGTGACTTTATGTTCTCTATCAGTGGGTCAATATACAAATTGTGATCATTGTATCCTATTGCCCTTATTTTGTGTTCCATAACATAAGGATAATCGATTGCCACTTCCAGCAACGGAGACAATTGACTTGCATTATCCACATCCAAAAATGAAAGGTCTTATCTTAGAAATATCCTTTTATAGTCAAAGAGTACGTCTAGCATTGAAAAAATACATATCCATCCAAGGTGAGAACTAGTGGATGGTATGGTGACTCTATCCATAGCTTCCTGAATTTTCGAATTTTCAAATACATTATTAGTTCTCCATGAATCTTGGCTAGTACATGATTTTGTTCTTCCTAGGAACGCGATAAAAAACCTACCAAGTTTGATTGAGTTTGCAAGACATTCTACTATTTTGCCCTACGCCAATCACTATCTAGAACTCGACACTAAACCATCTAATATTGTAAAATATGGGTTCGATAATAGCCATTGTCTTAAATATTCATCATTGGCGGAACAATCTAGGTAAGACTTGCTTCCATGCAAAAAAATTAGGTCGAATAAATTTGCCCTCCCACAAATGAGATGATGATATTCTTAAATTTTCCCTAAATATCCAACTTATATCCTTTGAACAAAGTGCACCTAACCAAGGAGAGCATTAAAGAACAACAATTAAGCAACAATAATTTCAAAACAACGATTAAGCATTAAGAACAACTTACACCTCTTGACCAGGAGTAAATCCTCTAATAATCAATTTTGCTAACGCCACTCAGGTCTAATCTACTGGATCAATAATACCTAAACCTCCTCCTTTGGAATGAGGTAAGCTAATTACATCACATTTTACTTTTGGACCGAGCATGACCCTCAACGTTTCTAGACCACAAGAAATTTAATAACAATCTCCCACCATCTTCACTCATCCTTATCACAGAAAAATTTCTTCATTCAGTCCACATCAGCCATCTCGCTGATTAGCATCTTGCCAATGTCCCCGCAAATCCTGTATTAACAACAAAAAATTAGTGTAAAAGCTTCCTCACTCACTCATGATAGTTGGCTTCGACCTCCCCATATGACTATCAGGAGTGGGTGAGGAAACTTTTGGACTAATTTTTTGTTATTAACATAGGATTTTCGTGGACATTGGCATTGGCAAGATGTAAATCGGCGAGATGACTGATGTGGACTGAATGAAGAAATTCTTCTCTGATAAGGATGAGTGAAGATGGTGGGGGGGTTGAAGCCAACTATCATGACTAGGTAGATGATTGTGGTGTAACGGGCGCATGGCTGTTGTGATAAACAAGAGTGTTGATGGTATGGAGATTCAATACAAATATCTTTTCAATGATCGTGGAGATGAAGGACATGGTTGTTTCGTCATGGGAGAGGATAGATGGGGGTTGTCCAAGGCGGCCAATCATGACATGTGCATTATGGACTGTTTGGTGTCTTCAACTGCAACAGATGAAGAAGGCTTTGATATACAAAAATTTGCCTAAAGCAATATCTTGTGGACAAACAGGGTATATATGTTGAGCAGGACTACCAACAAACAGGGTGGACAACCAAGTTAGGTTGAGCATGACTACCAACAAGAAATGTATTCTCTTCGACTGCGGGAATTTGTGTGGTTATGGGGAGATTGACGATAGGGTCCCCGAGTATATCCCCTTTGTATGTGGTATAGCAAAGGTGTTATTGTCAAGAGATTTGTTTTCATAGTTTATAATTATCTTTATCTTGCCAAAGGCCACCACTTATATTTGGTCCTGTCTTTGATGATATAACTTGTAGACATGGAAAAGCCTCTGACCTTTTTAATTTTAATACCAATGGAGCATAATTTTTATGGAAAAAAATAAATTTAATAACAATCTCTCTCTATATATTGCAAGGTGCATGATTTGGAAAAGATCCAACACGACAATACATACCATGTTGATGCCAATAATACTTGGTATGCAACTATAATCGGGCATGCGAAAGACAACTTGCTTGGCTGAACTCCATAACAATAGTTTTATCCTTATATATATGTATATGTTTACCACTCCCCCTAGTGAAGTTCTTTTGAGAGTTCACACGTAGTAAGGCTCACTATGTAGGTATGGTAGGGAGGGCATGGCATGTAATATAACAAAACTAAAAGGGCTCCATTTGTAAATTCCTCAAAGTAAAGGGGCTTCCTTACCCCCTACAGAGTTTCGAGAGAGAGACAGAGGGAGACAGAGAGAGGTGATGAAAATGAAGAACAGCAGAGGATGAACTTCAAATCGTGGGTTAATCGAGATGGAGAACGTAAGGAATTTGTCTCATTAGCAATTTCAAATGAATGGAGGTATTATATTGATGATCGACATATTGGAAGACCCCATTTCTGTTATCGTCTCTAGATCCCAATGGGAAGGGAAAGAAAAAATGGAGGATTTATGTTTAATCCAAATGGTTGGATTTATGTATGATCCAAGTGGTGAATTTTAATCATTTATATTTAATCAAATGGCGAATTTTTTGTGTAGGAATCCAGATAAGAAATGGGGATTCAGATGACCAGATGAGAAGGTAAAGAAAGAGTGGGTGAGGGGGGGAAGAATGGAGTTGTGTGTAAAAACCATTTCCGGGAAAAGGAATACATGATAAACTGAGAAGTTTAAAAATGAGAAAAATGGAGAATTTCAATGCAATCAATGTTTGCCTGAAGAAAAATGAGGGTTAGATTATAGATTTAGAAAGTAAAGAACGAGAAACATGGATAATTGTTTCACCAGTTTGAACAATTCTCCGTTTCATCTGTGAAAAAGCCCAGGATAATGGGAAATACCACAATATTGTTAACGGAATTATAGTAGGAAATGTGTGCCGGATTGTATTCCCTTTGTAAATATTAGCTACTGACAAGTTCATAAGATCAGCAGTTGTTTATTAGTTAACAAGGGAGCCGTTTTCCCAAGTATTGGTGAGAAGGGAAAGAATGAAAAATGGAGAATTTATGTATGAAAAATGCTGGACAAATGAAGATGATTGATGATTGTATGGAGACCAAAAAATTTTGTGTGCAAGAGAAGGATCATGCTTCAATTTTGGAATCCATAAAGGTTTGTGGGCAAAGGAAAGATCTACGAAAGGGTGTAGAGATACATTCTGATATTCTCAAAAAAAAGCTTTATCACAAAGATATATTCATCACCAATGCTCTAATGGGCATGTATATAAAGTGTAATGCCTTTGCAAAAGCTCAAAATGTCTTTGATGAGCTGACAATACGAACTGTAGTCTCTTGGAATGTATTGATCACTGGGTATGCTAAGTATAGACTTGTGGATGAAGCTCTAAATTGTTTCAAACAAATGCAAGAGCAATGTATATCTCCAGATGCATTCACCTTTACTTGCATATTGAAGTCTTGTGGAAGCATGAGATTGATCAAGAAGGGAAAAGAGATACATGCGGAGCTCTACAAGGAAAGGTCATTGGAGAGTAATGTCGTGATTGGTACAGCATTGATGGACATGTATGTGAAATGTGGCATGATTCTCGAAGCACTAGAAGTGTTTGATGAACTTCCAGAAAAAAATATTATTTCTTGGAATGCCTTGATAGCTGGTTATTCACAACACGGGCTTGGTAATGAAGCTCTGAGATACTTTAAAATGATGCAAGAGGAAGGCCTTTCCCCAGACGCTATCACTTATACTTGTATCTTGAAGGCTTGTGGTAGTACAGGAGCATCAAGAAAGGGCGAAGAGCTATATGCTAAGATTAGCAAACAAGGGTTATTGAAAGAAAATATCATGCTTGGCAGTGCATTGGTAGACATGTACTCAAAATGCAATATGACAACAAAAGCACGAGAAGTATTTGATGAACTTCCAGTACAAGATGTCGTCATGTGGACGACATTGATTGATGGATATGCCCAACAAGGCCTGGGTGTTGAGGCTTTAAATTGCTTCAAAGAAATGAAAGATAAAGGTTTTTCTCCAGATGCAACCACCTTTACTTGTATCTTGAAAGCTTGTGGTAGCCTAGGATCAGTTGCAAAGGCAGAAGAAATACATGCTGAGATTAGGAAGCTAGGGTTAGTGAAGAAGAATACCGTACTTGGCAATGCATTGGTGGACATGTACTTCAAATGTGGTCTGATTCAAAAGGCAAAAGAAGTGTTCGATGAGCTTGCAATACGAGATACCATTTCTTGGAACATACTGATTGGTGGGTATGTGCAATATGGCCTCGCAGATGAAGCTTTGAATTGCTTCAGCAAGATGCAACAAGAAGGCATTTCTCCAGATGGTGTTACATTTACTTGCATCTTGAAAGCTTGTAGTAGCATATCAGCACTTGATAAGGGAGAAGAAATACATGCTGATATCGACAGGAAAGGTTTACTAGAAAAGAACATTGTGCTTGGCAATGCAGTGGTGGATATGTATGTAAAATGTGGTGCACTTGCAAAGGCAGAAAATACATTTAATACACTTTTGGTTCGAGATGTTATCTCATGGAATGCATTGATTTCTGGTTATGCCAAACATGGTCTGAATTATGAGGTGTTTGGTTGCTTTAAAAGGATGCATGAAGAAGGCCTCACACCAGATGCAGTCACCTTTGTTTCTATCATGAAAGCCTGCGGGAGCTTAGGCTCTTCTGAGAAGGCAGAAGAAATACATGCTGAGGTTAGGAAACACGGTTTGTTAGGAAAACATATAATGATCTGTAATGCATTAGTTGACATGCATGCCAAATGTGGTTCACTTGCAAAAGCACGCGAAGTGTTTGATGATATTCCGGTAAGGGATATTTTCTCATGGAATGCACTGATTTCTGGGTATGTCAAGCATGGACTGGACGCCGAGTCGCTAAAGTGCTTTGCTAAGATGAAGGAGGAGAGTATATCACCAGATGGGGTCACTTTTGTTTGTATCCTAAAAGCATGCAGCAGTATGGGGTCAATGGAGAAGGGAGAAGATGTACATGTAGAGATGGGCAAGCAAGGTTTTCTAGAAAGAGATATCATGGTTGGTAGTGCATTAGTAGATATGTATGCTAAATTTGGCGCAATAGAAAAAGCACAAAGAGTGTTCGATGAGCTTCATGTACGGGATGTTGTTGCTTGGAGTGCATTGATTGCTGGATATTCCCAGCTTGGTCAGGTAAAAGGGGTTTTTTCCATATTCGACCAGATGATAACAGAAGGTATAGTACCGACTTTGGTCACGTTCATTGCATTGCTCACTGCATGCAGCCATACTGGTCTTGTTGATGAGGGTCAAGTGTTCTTCACTGCAATGAACATTATATATTCTCTCACACCAACTCATGATCACTACACATGTATGGTTGATCTATTTAGTCGCGCCGGACACTTTGGCAAGGCTGTGATTCTGATTGAGAAAGTTGAATGCTCAGACCGTCTTCCACTATGGATAACTCTGTTAGGTTCTTGTCAAAAATGGGTAAATGTGGCACTTGGGCAGTATGCCTTTGAGAAATCAATAGAGCTGGATGCAGAATGTGTCACTGCGTATCTTTGCATGAGTAATATATATGCTGCAGCTGGCATGCGATGGGAAGAAACCAGAGTTGAAAAACTGATGATGAAATTTGGAGCATAAAAACACAAAGTTCAGGGCAATCATCCATTCTCACAGAACACATTAGAAGAGGAAAGGAAGCAAAATGAACTAAGAAGAATAGCAGCATGATGTCTTATGTTCTCCGGTCATGCAGAAGGTTTGAAATTTCTTTAGCAATCTTGGTGAACAAGGCTCTTGCATTATTTGTTTGCAAATAATGTTTTGAGAGCAGGTGTGGGGGCTTATAATGACATCAAGTTAACCTACAGGATGTGTTTATGGCCATCTCTAGACTTTACATGCCAGTAAAAGGGTCTTTGTATATAGAGGAGATTTACAACATCCATAATTATTCCAAAAGGGCATGAAGAGCCATACTCTTCGGGGGCATTTTGCTGTGCATTGCCATGCGAAGGTTATTAACAATCATGTGGATAAGAAAACCGCAATAGCCTAGATGTTTAGCACATGATTCGAATTTACAAGATTGCTACATGCTCTAATAATTTATGTATATTGTAACATAAATGAATTATGTACATGTTTCATTCATGTTCATTGTGTTTTATGCACAAGCCATGATTCTTGCTATACACAGTGGCTAAACTCTGCAAAACATCCACTGTTACGACAGTGCAAATGCACTCTTCTCCCCCATCAGCACGACTATCCTTCCCAAGGTTATTATGTATATCATGATAAGTGAAGACGGTCGAAAAACTTGTATGAACAAAAGAGAAGGTTCCGTTGTTAATCCTCTAGATTTGTGCACATCAACAATTGGAAATCAGTTGGGACAGCAAGTACGGATGAAATCAGCAAAGCATAAATCATAAATTGTTTGTCGATATCCAAATAGAATCTAAGTAATAAGGAAAAGATGTACTATAAAAGAAAAGTATGGTTTCAAAGAAAACATTGTTTAGTACAAAATACCATGATAAAAATATATATATCTTCTATACCCTTCCCAATGACTTATTTTTGAAAGAATTTTGAAGAGACAAATCTGGCATCCAAATAGTGTTTATTTGTCATCTTTCAAACCAATCATTTAGTGATCGAATTAAGAAGTGTTATCAAACATGTTAGGATAACATTAAATACAGAGATCAAAACAAAATGAACCTTTCTATTGATATTTGTACAAAATGACATCTAACCAACGAGGGAGGGACAATCAAGTGATGATCAGACAACTTGGATCAATAATATCATTACTATAAATGAGAATTCAGAGGCACATTCCTTATGATAATCTATGGTCACTCAGGATGGTGATTAGATGATAGTTACTACCACACAATGATAGATAGGCAAAGATCATGTTGGCATAAACACTGTTTTGTACAACCATGAGTGCATGCCCTTTACAATACATCAAACTAGGAGCACCGACACACAAGAAGCAAGACATTCAAATTTGGTGATACAAAAGAAATTGCTATCTTTATCTTTCAATTAAACTGAGCTATCCATTTCCTTCATCGATTTGACGACCATTTGCATTGTCGGACGCTTCGAAGGATCTTCGGCAGTGCACAAACAAGCAAGTAACAATAGTTTCACCATTGTATGCTTCCATGATCCATCAGAGATAACAGCATCTAAGGCTTCTGAAGCTTGTCCCTGTTTCACCATATTTCTAACCCACCCTACCAAGTTACCGCCTTCCACATCTTTGAACTCAACACCAGTTGCTTCTCTTCCAGTTAAAAGCTCCATCAATATAACACCATAACTATACACGTCTCCTTTAGTGCTACACCTCCAACTTTGTCCATATTCAGGCGGTATATACCCGAATGTACCTGCTATGCCAGTGCTCACATGTGTCTCACAAGCACTAATAAGCCTTGCAAGACCAAAATCTGCTACCCTTGGCTCAAAATTCTCATCAAGAAGTATGTTGCTTGTCTTCATATCTCTATGTATGATGTGTGGGATAAGGCTGTGGTGTAAAAATGCTAAACCTCGGGCTGAACCCTCTGCTATTTTGAACCTCTTCTCCCAATTCAAGGACTCCAGTGCGTCGGCCCTGTTCCGGAGCCATAGCTCTAAGCTCCCATTCACCATGTATTCATAAACTAGAAGCTTTTCTTCACCAAATGAGCAATAACCCAACAAAGGAACGAGGTTCCGATGCTTCACCTTGCCTAAGGTTTCCATTTCAGCTAAGAATTCTCTATGCCCCTGTGTTCGGGATTGGCTTAGCTTCTTCACTGCAACCACTTTTCCATCCGATAACACGGCTTTATACACAGTGCCGAAGCCACCATCTCCAATGATATTAGCCTTGCAAAAATTGTTAGTAGCTTTTAAAAGGTCAGCAAGAGTGAGCCTTAACAATGGCCTCTCAAAAGTAGCCACGTTAATGCTCAATGGCTCTCTCATCTTCTCATTGAAGAAAATCTCATGAGAATCGTTAAGTGAGGTTATCTGATGATTCAGTTTTCTCTGCTCTATGTCTTCGCAGAGATTGTCTTGAATGGGCATTTTCCTTCTTAAAAAGGCTGCAATGATGCAAAAGCAAGCTACAAGAACGCCCGCAGTGATAGCTAAAACAGCCCCTGGGCTTAGTAGAACGCGGTTTCTATGTCCAAATGATGGCGATGATGATGGCGATGATGATGAACAATGTGATGGAAGCATAGAGCCACATAGAGCTTTGTTCATGAGGAAAGAATCCTCAGATAACTTAGCACAAATTCCTTCCTCTGGCACCTCTCCTTCTAGCTTGTTCCCCGAGAAATTGAGAAAGGTTAACACATCCAGATCACACAGATTCAGCGAGATTTCACCTGATAGATGATTCTCTGACAAATCGAGATAAGCCAACTGAGATAGCTCTCCAAGCTCGGCCGGGATCGGTCCCGAAAACCTATTGCTGTGTAGATCAAGGTAAGAAAGGCTAGAGAGGTTCCCTAAACTCTTTGGAATCGTGTCATCGAACATGTTCCCGCTTAGATCTAAAGCTTGAACTTGATGCCATACGATGCTCTCTGTAAGAAGATCTGAAATCCCACCTCTTAACTTATTTGAGCCTAAATAGAACCCCACAATCGAGACCATCTTCGAATACTCAGCTGGGATTTCACCCTCTAACTTGTTGTAGCTCACATCTAAGTGTGTTAACCCAGTGACCCTCCCTAGTGTGACAGGAAGAGAACCTGAGAGCTCATTATGTGTGACATTGAGCTTAACTAAGCTAGTCACTTCACCGAGTTCCAAGGGAATAGTTCCTTGTAATAGGTTGAAGGCCATGTTTAGACCTTGCAATCTGCCCAACTTGCCAAATGAAGGGGGGATCGATCCGGTCAATGCATTCTCAGAAAGGTCGAGTGTTGTCAAGTTATATAGCAGAGATAACTCTTCTGGAATTGGCCCACTTAACTGATTCCCTTGAAGCAAAAGATTGACTAGAACCGAGCAATTCCCGATGCGATTAGGAATCGGTCCGGTCAATCGGTTGAAAGACAAATCCAAGACACCAAAATGCTGAGTGAACATGGAATCGGGCATGTTGAATTCCTTTGAAACGGAGCAAACTTTCTCAGGTATTCTTCCTGAGAGTTGATTATGTGACAAGACCAGACAATCAAGCACAGGGAGTTTCCCGAATATGCCTGGTATTTCTCCCGACAACATATTGTTACCTAAGTCGAGTGTAGCAAGCTGAGAGCAGTTTCCAAGCTCAGGCGGTATTCTCCCATTGAAGTGGTTCGAACTTAAAGTGAGAGTTGTGAGATTCTCTAGCAACCCTAGCTCCACAGGAAGCACCCCTTCTAGATGGTTATTATCTAAACATAGTTGGCTTAAGATAGATAGCTTGCCAACATTACCTGATAATGACCCTGTCAGGAGATTACTCCGGGCCGAGATCTCCATTAGAGATTTAGATTCCCATATCTCATCAGGAATTGGGCCCGAGAAGTTGTTCCCATCAATGCTCAGGGCAACTAACATCTCTAACTTGGAGAGATACCCAGGTAACCATCCGGTTAGTTGATTCCCATTTAGTTCAATATCGGTTAAAGAAGAGCAATTCTGGAACGTGGTATCGATGGTTCCATTGAAGAAGTTCCGGTTGAGAAACAGTTGTGAGAGGAGAGGTGCATTGCAAAGCTGAGTCGGCAACGGACCTGAGAGGTGGTTACCATTTAAGCTCAAGGTAACTAGAGATGAGCAATTACCTAACTCGGTCGGGATATTCCCTTCAAAATGATTGGTCGCCAGCAACAGAGAGCTGAGGAGCTGCCAGCCCCCTAACCAGCCAGGGATGGGTCCACTGAGTTGGTTACCTTCCAGAGACAGCGAGGCAACGAAACGCAACCGGGAGAGTTCATCGGGTAGCTTTCCAGTCAGCTTGTTGAATGAGAGCTCCACGATCCGTAAGCCATCACATTGTCCGAGGTCTGCCGGTACCGAGCCGTTGAAGAGATTGTAGGGCATTATCAATGACGCGAGGTTCTTTAACTGGCCGATCGATCCCGGGATGGGCCCCGAGAGGTAGTTGTGTGTGAAATCGATCTTCACCAATGAGCGCAATCCTCCGATCTCAGCTGGCAATTGCCCTGTCAGCTGACATGAGGCCATGTACAAGTTAGTTAAGTTAGTTAGCCCCCCTATCTCTCTGGGCAAAGAACCACTGAATGAGTTTTGTCCCAGTGAGAGGTCAGTGAGAGACTTTAGGTTCCCTAACTCACTTGGAACTGGCCCTGTGAACTGATTGTTGTTGAGATCGAGGTATTCTAAGCTTGTGAGATTCCCTACCTCCGGAGAAAGGTCTCCAGAGAGCTTATTACTAGAGAAATCCATGACTATTAGGCTGCTAATTTCCCACAATTCAGTGGGGAGAGGTCCGGAGAGAGAATTGCCACTCAATGAGATGGAAGAGAGAGATTTCTGAAGCTTTCCATTAAAGCTTGAAGGTGGGATTGGGCCAGAGATGAGGTTAAGGCTAAGATCGAGTGCCTGCAGGTTTGGTAAGGAGGAAGCCATCTGCGGTGGAAGAGAGCCATATAGGAGGTTGTCATGAAGGTCAAGGTGTTGCAAATACTTCAAATCGCAGAGATGGTCCAAAGAGAGGTTTCCTTGTAGCGACAGAGAAGGAAGAGAGAGGGAGATGACTCTGTTCTGTTCATCACAGCTCACACCTGTCCATGAGCAAGGAGAAGAAGGGTCCGATATGGACCAATTCAGGAGAGAGTTAGAGGGGTCTTTTAGGTTATTTCTGAAGCTTAGCAGAGAGGATATGTCCGGATTAGTACTAATCGGCGTGGTTAGGGTTGCAGTAGTGGTCCATATTAACATATGGAAGTATAGAAGAAGAAGAAGAAGAAGAAGAACAGGGGAGGTTAATAACCTTCTTGTCAGAGAATGCATTATCATCTGATAAGAGGAAAATGCAGTTAGAGAATGAAGAATGTAGACAGGAGAAGAAGAAGAAGAAGATGTTGGTTGAAAAAGAGAACAGACGAAGAAATGGGATATGGAAAGCTGTGTGTTTATCTTGATCTGTTCTTTGAGGCTATATGAGAGAAAAAAACAGAGGAGAGAGAGAGAGAGCTATGGAAAGCTCTGTGTACTTTTGCATTCTTAGGTTTGTATGAAGAATGGAGGAGGAGGAGGAGGAGAAGTAGGGCTATGGCAGTGGTGAGAAAACACAGAGACTGGAATGGATATGCCTGGATATGGAAGGCTCTTGTTTTGTTTTTTTTTGTTCTGTTTTGATGAAGATGATAGTGATGAAAGGAAACAGAGTAGAGAGAAAGAGAGAGAGAGAGAGAGAGCTATGGAGAGCTCTGTTTTGTTTCTGTTTTTATGGCCAAATTGGCTCGTGTGAGGCAGAGAACGAGAGTGTGTCTGTCTCTAGAGATAGAGAGAGAGTGGAGTAAAAAGCAAAAAGAGAAAACAAAACAAAAACAAAAAACAAAAAAGCAGAAAAAGGACTATTGGATTGACTGATTGAAGTACACGCAATCTCCTCTCCTCTCCTCTCTCTCTTCTCTCTTCTCTCTTTTCTTCTCTATAGTTGGAAGAGTTTGGCTAAATGTTTCCTCCAAAATCCTAGTTTTAAATTAGGGGAGAGTTAGTACATACATGTATTGTTGTCTCCTTGAGATAATGAATGATATGGGAAAACAAACAAATCCTGGGGGTTCCCGAGGAGCATACAAGCAAGGGGGGGGGGGGTGCGGGATGGCCCTTCCGACTGCCCGATTCCTTGCTCTTCTGCTGCCCTGCTACATGCTCAACCAACCCCACAGTAACTACTCCTAGAGATGTTACCACAAACACCATTTCCTGACTCGTGCTGATCGTCGACCCACCCGCGTTATCATTGTGATGTGACAAACCATCGTGGCCTCTGATCAAGGTATTAGGTCACCTCCTCCCTCTGAAACCCACAGTTGTGCGATGCCCATACCCAACGTGGCCTCTCGTGCCCTTTGAGTCGCCTTGGTCTTTACTCTCGATCGTTGCCAACCTGCTTCAATGTGTGAGATTGTTTTTGGGTGAAAGCTCAATAGCCAATGGCCTTTCTTTCAAGAATGGATATGTGAATTCATTCCCCATTCATTGGAATTCCTAGGAGTTCTCATACATGCATAATAACAAAGACAAACAGTAATATTATGTGATTTAGCTATAAATGCCACATAATATCTTCACCCAAGTAATACATGTCAAGAACAAGTAGCCAATTTTCCATCCATTTTTTGGTTGGTTCGTGTTTAAGATCATGCCCCAAAGTGCATACGTAAATATATACACCGATAACCAATATAATTGTATCTTGGGGCTAGGAGCCCTTGGAGAGGAGTAGACACTTAGGCCACAATAGGTTTTAAACATTGTACATACTCACCTCTATCTAGCTAATATGAGATGAAACAATTTAAGAAACATGGGAAAAATGAAACCCAATATTAAAACTAATGCTTACACAAATAAACTTGATCAAGTGTATGTGATAGAGATTGAAATCCAACTCAAATTCTAGTTTAAATGCACCGTCACCTTTAGATTGCTTGAATTGTATCGAATTTCACTATGGATTCTTAAGAAGGAGAATACACCTTAAAAAAATACAACTCTATGCTTTTGTGTCGTTTGAACCATATCAAAATTTGCAAGGGTTTTAGGAGATGTGCGTAATAGTTTATGTTAACTCAAGGCCCACATAATCAAATGTCCCCATACAAATCTCTATTTTGTGTTTGCCAAACAATGCAAAAGAGAATATTTGGTATAACCAAATAAATAATCAAAACCTTTTCATATTGTGACGATTGAATGCTAATTTTGTCCTCACAAGGAACCTAACAAATTATATCATTTGAACATATAAAACTTATGTTGAAACATGCTTGCATGTATTGTCATGGAAACGACCAAACTCTTCCAGGAGAACATGCTTCTTGTAATACAAATAAAAAAAACTAGTTTATGTGGTGATAAAAAGCTTGTCCCATTACGTACTCATTCATTTTTTCGAATGTTTAATGAAACTGTACAGTTTTAGTTGCACGTGAAATGGCATATCGAATATCATGTGCCTAAAGTAATGCCCTAAGAACTAGTGAGATTAATCATAAGACTTTAGAGCTAATTTTTCATGTGAAGTTTCGAGAGTTTGAAATGATGGGGTTGGTTTTCATTGGTCTTAAATTCCATACGCTTTTGATGCCTTTCCTTTACATTCACTTTCGAGATGTGTCTTTCTAAAGCCAAGGAAGTGTCGCTTGGACATTCTGCTTTTTTACATGTTGACCTGACCCATTGAAACTAGTGTGTGATCATAAATGTCATGTATTGCGACAACTATTATCTTCAAACTTAGTGGTAACAAAAATTGCATACTATATACCCTTTGCACTCGATGAAGATGTGATTAAATACATTTGACTTTATACACTGCTACACACACATCTTCTTCGTCTTCTTCTCTTTTACCATAAAATATGATGTTTCATTCAAGTTCAAAAAAAAAAAAGATTCTATAATTTGGTTTATTCATAAATGTCTATTCAAGGAATCGTTGAATGTGTTGTAATTTATTAAAGCTAATAAACATTTCTTATACCAATTGGACATTCAACATATTTATATGTATATATATATATATGTACATTGATGTTTTGTTGATGATTGAGTTCACAACTTGCTCCTGAATAAAACTTCATTCTTCAGTATTTACCTCGATGTTAGTTTGTTTCATGGCCTACTTCCATTAGCACTTCTATATACATTTTTTATACACGCACTTGCCTTCTCATTTGTGTTTTACATACCGAGCATGACCAATTTTGGTATCCATATAAAACTTTATGTTATAATTGTTGAGGATACCGTGGAGCTCCAAAGTAAGAGTCCAAAGGTTAGAAGGCATGCCTTACTTGGAAAGTTAGGAAAATCAAAAACATTGTTGGGATTTCAAATACTACAAATATAAAATGTAATGTGTCTACAACCTTATATCCAGAGAAGGTTTTATAATGTATGAAGGGTTGTCACGTTTATCATATCACGAACAATAAAGTCCCCTCTATCTTTATCATAACCATATGTGTATGCTTCCATCCAATGGGACCTCACAAGACCTTTGTCATTGATTATGAGTGTCTGTGTGTTTGTGTTCACACTCAAAGGAAGTTACATCGTTGTACACAAGCAAACACCTCTCATCTCTAAAAGTGAAGATCATGTTATCTCTAAAGGTAAAGGATGTGGCTATAGGCACGCACACTCAATATCCGTTTGAGTTCTCATGATGCATTTGTTTTGAACGGCAAGGAACTGATATCCAAAAAGAAATGTAGATTTTCATAGCAAATGTTTGCAACGAAAATAGAATTGTGTCGCAACTTAAATCCAACTCGTCTTTTGACTCTCCATCTTCATATCTATCTATTTCACTTTATAATCTATTTCTTTCTCATCAACATGCTATTTCTCTGTCCACACATGATGTACTATGCAAGTTTATATCTCTTTTAACCCTAAATTTCTTGATTTGAGTGGTTGAAGCAATCTAGTATCTCTTACGCACAATAGAATCGTTTTTTTATTATTACAAGTTACAAGTTAGCAAGACTTACTTCCCGTGTTCCACATTGTTATCTTTTGTGGTTATAAAAATAACAGATGGTCACTTCCTACCATGTAATTATTATTCCTAGAATGTCTAAGTTCATGTAAAACATATGGAAGGCATTTTATGTTTTTTACTAAATAACCATGCATGTTGAACTATGTGCTTACTTGACACTTATGTATGGTACATGTCATTAACATGTTTCATATGGTCGTGACTCGTCACATTGTGTGCCCATAGTGGTATGTGCATATGGCTACCAGTACCATAGTTAGGTTTTGGCTTAACAATTATCTATATTAGGCATAAATAGAACTAAGACCTCGCTTTAACTATTGGGTTGTGGTTCAAGTCAAAATACTTTGCAACAAACCCAAATTGACGGAAGACAATGTAGCAATTATGCACAGGATAATTGGTAATCTCAGTGACTTGCAAATTATGTAGTCACAAAAAAATAAGTGTGTTCATAACGATTGAAATGGTTTAGAAAAAAGCTAGCAAATTACAAAATGTTATTCATTCACAATACTATATGTTAATGTATGGACATGCAAGAATAGTGACCACATGACCATATTCATGATAATGAGCGTATGAGAGATACATTTATTGAAAATAATCCACTAGATATTTCCTACATGAGTCTAAGTTCGTTTTAGACGAGAAAATTAATGGTAGCCTTTGTCTTCGTACGGTATACCTATGTAATTGATTCTCTTAATTCATGTGAAGTAGGAGGCATTATATGGGTTTAAGAATTTTAGAAAGGCAAACATATAATAGTTGAATTTTATAAACTTACTAGTTTACCTTACCTTTTAAGGTGCAATAGACAACTACTTACAAGTTAGGAGTTAGGACCCACTTCTACAGGAGAGTGACAGGGTAGGGTCTTGTCCTTAAGTATCATGTGTGTGTGTGTGTGAGAGAGAGAGAGAGAGAGAGGTTTAAGGTAGAATTGGTATGTGCATCATTTGAATTTCAGCACAGAAAATTACGTGAAGGGTAAGATTTTCACGAGGAAGGGTTTCCAAGTAAAACTTCCACATTCCAAGCTTCAAAGTTGGCCCACACACATAGGCATGCACGGTTTGCTCTCAAAACTTAAGGCATACTCTAAGGGTATATTTTGTTTGCAAGCAACGTGTGACATAGGACTATGCAAACAAAGCGAGAGCAAAAAAAGGAAAGCATCTCAGTGCAAAGGTAAATGTTGATCTTTACCCTCTTGATGTTTATGAGAATATGATTCCCCCTTTGTTTTTGTTTCTTTCATGAAAAAGCAGAACAAATGTTGAATCATGAGAAGGAAATTTATCGCATAGATGGGAAACCAATCATATCCTCGTAACTTATTAGGAAACTTGTCCTAATGTGCTCTCTTGCTTATCCTTGTTAATCTAGGAAGAGAAGCATTTATGTATGTAATGCTCGTTTACCATGCCCTTTGACGTCATCAAATTTGGTATTGAGATTAAGACCAAATCTTGGATTTAGATTGTTTAGTAGGTGATTGGACATCCTCATCTTCTCGTCTTTCTATCCTCCAATCTTTGAAGTATCTCATGATATTCATATAACATAGGAAAAAACATCAGAATTGTTTGGGTGTTTACCAAACCAACCTAAGCTCTAAAAATGACTTGAATGGTGCGTCCGACAACTTTTGTTGGCACTTACAAAGTAATATGGTTGGTTTTGACAAATTATGAATGCTTCTAGAAATATCTGAAAAGGAAGGGGTGCTTTTTGCCTTAAAGCAAACTTTGTTCTAGAATTTTTTGTGTTTTGGCCTAAAACAAAATATGCTCACACACACTTGTGACTCTACCAATATGTTCGAACCCATTGGCAAATGATGTTATTGATCAAAAGAAACATTTTCATGGTTGTGAAGATGAAATATCGCAATGAGGGTTTTTTTATGTGGTACCATGCTTGTTGCACGACGTGCAAATATTGTGGTTTTACTTCAAATCATTTGTGAAGGTCTATTTAAATTTATCCATTTGATTCATAAAAATTATGCACGTGTATATCGGTCGACGATACATGTGAACCACTTAGACAAGAAGTACACACACACACACGTAGCGAGAGAGAGAGAGGGGGGGGGGCACTTTTTAATGTCCACAATGATAGATTGCAATCTATGGGATGGGGCCTACCCCATGGAGAGGAGAGAAAGAGACATACATTTTCTTATTGTCCTCAAAGGCTAAATATGACCAATCGAGTTGAATTAAACATATTCACGTAGTGTGTGTGGAATCAATAAAGAGTGAAGATATTCAAGAACGTTGAAATATTGAGGCATGAAAGTCGATCCTTGAACCCAATGCCTTCTATTGCTAGATAGCAACTTACTAGAGAGAGAGAGTTCACGTTAAAGTGGTGTTTAAAAAGTTTTTTCCCCCCGACAATAATCCTTCTTTGTAAACTATCATATGCGCTTTTCTGATTTTCATAGGATTACAATGTGGGATGTCGCAAGTCCCGAAGTTTAAGTTGAATCAATTTAGAAACACATTTGACAAGAAGGCATTAGCACGCAATCCATCATGACTGATTTTTTTTCACTATGTATCAATGCAATAAGTGTGCACACATACACTCACATGGCAGTGGGCACTATGTTGTGGAATCAATCCATCCTTACCACTCACACCATGTTATTAAAGACTCAAACTTGAAAACTTGACATTACAAGGCAATATTTTCACAACCTAATTATGTTTGCATAATTGAATTTTATTTTATATTTTGTATTATGGAGGGGCAAACATTCACAAATATGCATGTATGTAACAAGAGAGATACCTCAAGTCCCAAAGCCGAGGGTTCAATAAATTTGTATACACCTTTGGGACAAAGAAGCTATTGGTGTTTAATCCATTATAACCAATATATGCATGCCCAAATCTAAGTCATTTATTAATTTTAAGATAGGAATGTACTTGCCGAAGATGGACTAACTAGTGTGCTTTGTATTTCACATGTATGCATAACTGTGTATTCACATACTTTACATACATACATGGAACCTTGAGGTTTAACAATAGAAAAGGATAAAATCTTTGAATCTGATGGTATAAGTGAAATTTTATAATTTCATATAAACCAAGGAATCCTTCATATACATTAGTAATTGCCACAAATTTCTGGTTTTAGATGCCATGTTGTTCATGATTATCTTAGAACTATAAAATGGTAGGCATGCCACAAGTCCCCAAATTGTAGCCTAGGTTGCATCTATTTGTCCTTTAGGCCAATGAAGTCATTGATGTGTAATCTGAATGACTATGATAGTTTCTTATCACTACATTAGGATTATGATGTGATAGGCCCAGTGCCTAAAGTGAACCAACTTGTAAACACCAATTGGGCAAGGAAATCATTGGTATGTCATGATTCATCCTTGTCATGAAATATGTCTTCATCTAAATTGTTAATGTCTAGAGTTAATGTACTTAGTTTAAGATTGTCTTAATATTATATCAATCCAATGAGTGCATATATAGTAGGTATATATTGGCATACTTACATACAATACATGCAAAAAATGGGGGATTCTTGGGTATTTACAATTGTAGCACTCATAAGCTCAACTACATCCTAATGTTAGGCCCTCATCTAGCATCGACATGTTCTTTTCAACTAAATGGTTTGAGTCAAATCTCACATCACACACTCAAGCTTAGCAACTAGTTAGTTGTTCATTGTTCGTAGACACTTGATACAATGATAACCCTTGACACAATGATAACCCTTGACTTCTAAGGTGGTTGAGTTCGGTTTTTTACAATTCCTATTTTCAAGGTCTTTTGTAGTGGTAAAACAAACCCCTTAGGAATTACGCATTTGTGTCCATATGGCAAGCATTCTAGATGAAACATCCATTCCAAAAGTCACAACCATCCCATATTGTCAATGTTTATGTCTAGCCATGTCATTGTTGTCCACCCTTGGATCTATTTACAACCAATAAGGTGTTGCCAATAGTAGAGAGTAGTCACTCTTTACTCTGGTGCGCGGGAAAACCACATAATGCGGAGATTGTTGGAAACTAGGCTAGAAACGAAACAATGGGAGGGCAAAAAGGAACTGATGGATCAATCAGCCGGTCGAGGGAACTAGTTGTTAAATACAAGGAGATCAACATAAGCTCGATTGATTGGATTCACATTAATGAGGGGATTAAATGAGGAGGTATACAGAGATCACGATGTGGACAAAAAGAAGGAACCATGATGGGTTTTGTAAGGAGAAGATGAAGAAGAAAGAGAGCAAATACATACATACATACATATACATACACACATCCATACACACACACATAAGATACATACATACATACATACATATATGCATGTATGCATGTATGCATGCATGTTCATATATCATTAAGGCACCCAAAATCCACACTCAAAAAGAGAGCCTTGGGTAAAGCAACTAAATTATTACGAGAAGTAAATAATGCAAAGAAGAAGGAAAACACTGCTCGATAAAAATTTGATAATCATTAATATTCCCTGCAAAATTGGATTTTATTTTTCATAAAAATGTGAGACGAAATGAATAGTAAAAGAAGAAGAAGAAGAAGAAGAAGAAGAGGAAGAAATCGTACAAAATGTAAGAGGAAACGTGAAGTGATGGGCAAGTAAGTAAATAGAGAGAGAGAGAGAGAGTAATTTGGATAATAAAGGGCTGTCTATTTGTATTTTAAATAAATGGATTGATTAATTAATTTGCCATTATTAAATGTTTTTCTTGAATTTATGGTGTCTGAAGAAAGTGTCAGTGGCAAGGAATCGAACCCTTGACGTACGTACAATCCCCCCGCCCCCCTATCCATCTACATATATATGTATATATATATATGCTATTCCTACTGCTAAGTGCTACCCCTCTCAATCATTTCTTTGATTTTTTAATAAATATAAAAAGAAGAAGCCCCATTTCTTCCTTATGTATTGTAGTTAGTTTGGATCCTTCTTGAAAGTTGAGAGAATTCGAACCCCCGCCCACCCAAAAATCTTCATATCTCCCCCCCCCTCCTCTCTCTCTCTCCACACACACACACACACACACACACACACACACACACACACACACACACACACACACACACACACACACATACACACACACACACACATTATGGGCATCTCTCCCATTGCCACTCAACTCCATACGTGCTCCGCAAAAAAATGCCACACTTTTGGCCGCATTGTTCATGTTAAACCCTAAACACTATGCCACACTTTTGATGGACAAGGTGGGGTGAAATCCCTTTCTCTCTCCATCAAGAAGGGTGAAGCAAAAAAATTGTACATGCATTATTTTCGCACATACAATTTTTTTACTATAGAGTAGTAACCCTTGCCCCCTCCCCGAACTTCTTAGAAACGAATCACAAACGAGATGATGTGTTTATTCCATTGCATTCGTCAACCTCGGTATCCTCGTGGATGATAACAAATTTGTTCTATGCTATTCTCTAGCTGCATTTACTTCTCTACATTTTTTTACACGGAAGCTTTTTTTTTCTCTCCAAAGTACAACTTTTGGGCATCCTGATTAATCACAACCCAATGTCACATAATACACATATGCTTGATTGAAAGCAATTTTGGATTAGAGTTTAACATGCTTGTATGTTACAATAAGTTGATGATTCGATCCTCATCATTCAATTATACACACTCGAGCCATAGACGTTGCCTACATTTTGGATATGCTTCCTTATCTTTGGTTTGGAATTTTATTTTTATGTTTGTATGTATTTGAGTTTTGAGTTTTCTCAAATCACCTTTTCCTATGCATATTTAACCCACACGAATGATAGTTTTGGCAGTTTCATAGGCCTTCCAAGACATTTTTTTATCTTCAATTAACTCCTTGTTCCCATTAGCAATATGTCTTGGATTGAGGGTTTTATGACATCTCGTGGCTTGAGGATGCTTTTACCAATTGAATGGAGACGATTTCATTCTTTTCTATGTGTGAAGTACCAACAGAATGTGCAAACCTTTAATTTTCTGAATTCCATCACCAATTGCAAACTTATTTACTTCCCAAAGACAACCTTGTCCCTTTATAATCTTGAATTAGTATCTACAATGTTCCATATTATTTTGATATCCTAAAACTTACAAACTCATTGGAACCTCATAGACAAAATTAATGAATTGCCTCTTTGACATGAACATTACATGACAATTTTTTGAATGGAAAGCCTTAAAATGATAGAGGAAATACGAAAACTAGAATATAAGATTAAGATGTTGAAATTATACCCGGAGATGCTTCATATGAAATGGCAACTCTCTCACAACCATATGAAATCCTGTTGTCCAACATAGGAACCCCATGTCATTAACTAGGGCACTATCAAACACACCCACAAAAAGGCATTGCATTATTTATGGCAAAATAAAAACTTCTCAACTAAAATGCCCTCAAGTTTAAGAAATTCCAAAAGTTTTGCATTTTAGTACTGATATTTGTAGAGCCACATCACACCAACAGTTCTTCCCTTCTCTCACACAGTTAATTTAATCCTCAATAATAAGACATGTAGTTAATTTGCTAATTGCTGAAGGTTTAATTAATTGTCCCATTCTTCTCAAGTTTGGGTATACTTAGTCACACACTTCATCGTCAATTCAAGAAGAATTGGTGAGGGAACATGAAAAAACATTGTACGACGGTGTCTAGGGTCTCATAACTATGTTCATTATTATCAAATCTCAACAAGTACTCAAATTTATTGGCTTCCCAAAATGTGTGGGACTTTAGGAAGTTCGTAAAGTCGTATCACATTTTGGGAATGGTGGCATAACTAAACGACATTTTGATCATTTGTCCTTGTATTTAATGCATAAGCATTGCACAAGATTATAAACCATCAAGAAAAGCAAAGTTTGAAAGGACGTATGTCCTATAAGAAGTGTGAATTACTCTTAGGTCATACCATTGCACACAAAACATGACATCCACCGACATTTAGTTCTCTTGTTACACTGCTAAAAATGTTGGGAAGGAGGAAGTAACCTATTGTAGGCCCATTACTATTCCTACAATGTAACCTCCAAGATTATAGACCTCATAGTCTCATGTCACATGAATATTCCTAAGTTGTCGATCATAGAGTCTCATGTCACATGGTTAGAAGGTTGATCTCAAAGGGAAAAAGGTTTGTACAAGGCAAACGCACAATAGTTTCTATTATAAGGAATTGAACACTATCTTTCCTAGATCAACTTTTTAAAGCATATGAAAGGACATGTCGCTTAAAAACCTTTGAGACATGCACTCGGATATACCTTTGGGGAGGAACTTTGCTATTTGTCTTGTTAATCTCAATGGCTTTCTATTCACACTCTTCCTTCTCATTAAACACTATATAAAGCAAGATTGTCCTTTAGCTCCATTCAGATAAATTTCTAATGCTCATTGATGTATTGGCAAGCTTTATGGATCAAACAATTGATTCCCACGATCTCTGAGGCCTCATTTTGTTGAATGGATCAATTTTAGTTTTTACATTCTAGTAATTCTTGATTGAGAATTTGGGAATAGAAAGTGTTATATCATAAGCAAAAACACACATGGATATATTGTTTGCCATTCAATGCATGGGGAGCTAGTTAGAATCTACAAATTAGAAGTAAGTTATTTGTGTCAAAGTTGGGCCCATGATCTTATATTGAGTTCAACAAATTACAATTTTCATGGATTTGTTATAATAGATAAAAGAAAATTAGAAGGGTTGTAACCTTTTTGTAGAGGCTCATACATACTACATGTTGCAACAAACATAGAATCGCTCCATATTGTTTTCAAGTGATTTTGGATAAATGTAGCACAACGAGTAGAGTATGGAGAAAAGTTGATAAAAAGTGAAGCTCATGGTCATTATTTTTGGCCTTAAGAGGTGGTTATATAGTATTGATATATTCTTGAATTAAGAGGCATTTGGTAAACCTTTTCTCATGGTTAGCAAATGTGAAGTTCTCTAAACCTCGGAGAATATTATAAAGAATTTCATAGAGCTAAAGGGTGTAGGCTTCCAAACCCTTGAGTTTAAAGTTTGCTCTTAACATGTATAGAAACGATGAGATTCTATTTTATATTTCAATAGTTATATTTTCATTAGAGGTTGGAACTTGGAACCATGATGTGACAATAAACATTTGTATAATTAACATAAACAATTAGAAGATTGCCTTCTTCGGATCAAGTTTCAACATTTTCAAATATTTGTTTCAATGTCAAATTCATTTAGGTCTTTGAGATATTGACCACGAATGATTACAATGCAGAATGTAACATCAATGTAGTGTGCCATTGCATATGCACATAAACTCCATTAACTATAATAATCCATTGCTCGATGATATAACGAACATTATCAATAAGAGATGCATAGTTGCAAGAAATTCTTGTATAATGCTATTCTATATGTTTTTCCAAGTATAGTAAGCTAATGAGAAACAAACCACGTTACAATGCTAAGTCATGGTGCCACTAACTAGATGCAAGCTACTTATACCGTTGTACTTTATGTGAATGTGCTATCTAATTCATTCCTCTCCTTGATTAGATCTTAAACAATAAAAATTCTCAAATGAGAAATGTGTTAATATTGTATTTTCTTTTGTAAATTGGAAGTAGAAAAGTTTAGATATGAAATCATTAATACAAGGCCTCCTGAATGACAACCCTATGTCAAGTATGCTAATGATAAGTTTATTTTAGTTGATGGAAACAAAAATGTTATTTAAAAAAAAAGTTTGCAACTTTATATGACATAGATTGAACAATCAATGATCATCACCCTTCACGTAAACAAGATGTTATCCCAAAAAAGGGCATTTTACCACTATGTCGAATATCTTTTAGTTGCACATATGACGAGGTGTTGTATAGCGAGCTTGCAATTTCACATATCTAGGGGGGGGGGGGGGGAGAGAGATTCATAAACAATACTTTATTGATCTTGTTACCTCCCCATGCATGTAACTCTAAGAACCATCACATTATCGTTACTTCATTGTCGATTGTTGATTCTACACAACACAATCAAGGGATTTGACAATGGTCTTCCCTATGACCTTTGGTGTTGGTGCATGTTTAAAAATAATAATTCTAGGATTGCATAAAGGAATCAATACTTGTCTTGGAGGTGTAGGCAAAACCTTTGATCAAAGTATGCAAAAATCTAAATAAGGTTCATCAATTTTTGAAGGGGAAGTGTTAGAATGGACATATAACTTCCATATCTTGTGGTAACATATTTCCTCTTATATTAACTTACCTATGAGTATCATAAACACAACATATGTACATATATTTTTTGGAAAAAAAACATATGTACATAGTGAAATGATAGGCAACCTTATCGTGTTTGCATCATGCAAAATATAGTCACAAATTCTTCAAACATGGCATTCTGAAAAAATGCACAAGCATCAAAGCCCAACAAGCATAATAAGCCATGCTACAATCTAAAGATCATTCACATCAAACATAATGATGCCATGTTATGTTGCTTATCTTAATCTGAATATTTGTGATCTTCAAATCAATACCAACTTATTTTATGTACAAAGAAGTGGTTATGTGAAATAATCTTATCTGAAATGTTTAATAGTTGAGAATGAGCATGATTACTAACCTAAGGTGAGAAAGATAAGTTGATATTTAACAAAAGGATTATTTGATGTTGAACGTGTGTCGTAAATACTAAATAATATGCAAGGATCTCTTGTGTACTAGTACGTTAGTGTTAATGGTCAAACATATACTTCTTGATAAAAGGCAAATCCTAATAATTTAACTCTTTCATCTAGGGTATATACTCGTATTTAGTTTGAAACTTGACGTTTTCCGTTAGGGGTTTCTCCTGTCAT
>NW_028230801.1:0-31006 GCF_043228905.1 Azolla caroliniana | reverse complement strand
ATTTATGGTAAACAGGCGTACACATGGGGTTTTGTGAGATGGGGAAGGTTGGCTGAAGAAATACAAAATTATGAAAAGGACTGTGTTGATTTTCTTCTCCTCGCTGATGGAAGACATGTGTTGGAGGCCTCTTATACTACACCAATCCATTGTTTGGAAGAAGAAAAGGTTTGGTCTATTGTATCTTCTTTAGTAGTTTGGATGTTATGGAAGGCAATATGTAAGTGTGTATTTCAGAATGTCAAACCGAATGCGGTTAAGATAGTCAAGGAGATATGGTTGATGCTCCTGCATACTCTAAGAGGTCAATATGAGGCAATACATGGTGAGCTTGACGTTGTGTTTTGCAAGCAACAACAATTTCAAGAAATTTGGAAAAAGGTAGAGATCTTCACCTATTTTGGGGACAGAATAAAATGGAGATACGCTCCACCAAGATGGCTTTTTCGGCTCCCTGTCTTGAAAAGACCATGCATGAGGGTTTCCGCTACTAGACATGTCCATTCATGTGGGAAGGAGGATTGTAATAGGTTGTATGGATACTTTGTAGCATTTGGGCATCTTTTCATTAATACCATGTTGAATCTTGACTTTTAAAAAAAAAACCAACCTTTGAGACTTTTTTTTTTGTTTGTTGAAAGCATGTGGCCACATGGGAGATATATAGAAAGGGAACAAGTTTTTCTGTTTGATCAGAATGGATGAGCTCATTAAAAGTTGAAAATGATAATATTTTTACACATGTCTTTCAAATGTGGTGTTTTGGACCTCACTCATTAGAGGATATGTAGAGAATGGCCAAGGTGGACATGCACCTGTTACTAGCAAAGGTCAAGGAATGGATGTGGTGATAACAAAGTAAGTATTACTTGGAAGTAATGTGATTGTTGGAACTGTCTTGATGAATATGAATATGAAATGTGACTTTCTTGCGGAGACACTCAAGACCGCATTGATTTCAAGATAGGTTGAAAACAGGTGTATCAGAATCCATATAAACTATTCGATGGGTTGAGATCCCTCAAGGTGGGTGCCGATCATCGGGCTTTACATGAAGGCATGCTCATACATGTTGAAATCATGTCTTACACAAGACAGGTTGGGGAAGGATAGTCACTTCCTTTCCATCTATTTTGTATTTTGTAGCTGATATGCTTTTTAAAACTAATAGAAGGATATGTTTTTTGGGAATTAAGAAGAAAAATAAATGAATATCGAATAAAAACTGAGCCATACATCTACGAGTATTTCGGCTTGAAGTTAAAAACTAAACAAGCCCAAATATTCATGCCCCTCCCAAATAATTACCCTCAAAATGTGTTCCTTGAGGACATCTTATTTTTGCTTTCTACTTGGCCAACGATGATAAATTGATATATTGTATTCATTTGCATACTCATTGATTGAAGATTTACTTTAACATTGATCCATGAGGGCTCATATCACCTGAATTTTGTAAATACAAAGGTAACGAGGGGAGGTGGTTCATGGAGATGAATTTGGAGAACTGAAAAGTGGGGGTGGAAGAAAACGTGATGCCACAACAGAATCTCTCATGGACATGCAACAAGAACCTCTATGAAACAACGAGGTGACATAAGAGTGGATGTGGGAAAAAGAAAGGTCTCAAAAAATTAACCACATGAAATACCTATTTGTATGCTTCAATTATTAGGGTAAAAGAATGATGACCTAAAGGGAGATATACCTACAGACTAAAGTTATAACAAGTTAAAATGCATCAATGATGAAGCAATATATGATGTATGTTTCGAGACAATCTAAGAAGCTTTGTCATTAAATTATTATGAGGGCTCGACCCAATGGGATCGAGTTTGTGTGTGGAAATACCCCAAGTGGCAACTCCAAATATTCAAAAGAACCCACAATATTTTTGCATGCAAATTTGGGCCAAATATAATTTCAAGTAAGTGACATCTAGTACCTACCTGGTGAAAATGTTAAGGAAATCAATGATCTAATGATGGGTGAGTGAGTAAAGCTAGAATGAGCACGAAATTTCTTTTTAGTTTTGACATGCAAAAAGGCACACTGAATTAAGTGGTCTCTTAAAGAAAGAATAAAGAAGACTTGTGCGAAGTGACAATTTAATTCAAAGTAGAAAAGTTCTTTACTTAGAATTCACATGGCAATTTGATGAGAGCTTTGTAGTAAACTAGTTGCTAACCTCAATGAGATTGTCTGGGGAAAAACTAAATTACCAAGCTCCATGTACAATATCAGTTGTGATCATTGTTAAGTTACTACTAATCAAGTTAACTTTAAGAAAAGAACTTAATTACTCTTAAAATGTTACACATATTTTATAGCAGTTAAATAAATAGAAATACAAAGAATTGGTAATCATGCTTTCAATTAATTTAGAGAGAGCTCTAACATAAATTTTAAAATGAAGAAGTTGAAAAAATCTAAAATTGGAATGTATACCTCTTTTACAAAGTTGAGCGGTTGACCTTAGCCCCTTTCAAACTTGGGTGAACATAAAGTCTTTCCCCTCAATTCCTAAGCACTAGGCATTGCTCTTATCTTTGACATTGTATCCTTGAACTTGTACCACCACTTCCTTATGAGAGATTCAACGAATACTTCACACATGTACATCACCTGGGTGAAGTATGAGTCTCCACATTTGTCACACATGGTTATACTCAAATATACTACATTAGTGTTAGGAAAAAGCCTCATCCACAAAAGTACCCATTGAAGAATCATGAAATGGTCTAGGCAACTTGTTTGAGGGAAAAAAAAGGCATAGGGAAGGGAGTGTCACAATGCCTCATCCACAAAAGTATCCATTGAGGAATCATGAAATGGTCTAGGCAACTTGTTTGAGGGAAAAAAAAGACATAGGGAAGGGAGTGTCACAATGCCTCATCTCAAATATATGAAAACATGAGCTAAGTGAGATGCAAGTGATGGTTCACACTTTGGCCAAGCAATGATCGTCCATTTAAAGAAGAAGGTGGTAAAGTATTTTGGTGTAATATATACCTACTTTAAACGAGTGTGATGCAAAACTCTAATGCATCCCATCTTTTTAAAATATTCATGACAGTTAACCTTTCGAAATTCAAAGTTTCCCTTGCATGTCTTCTAAAATTTTGTATGCAAGTACCCTAGGGCCTATAACATGCACGCAATAACCCTTTCTATAGCCACAACGTTTTAAACCCTTAAAACAATTTGAACCTCAAGAAGCATGTCTCAATAATGACCTCAACAAGAAGTTGTCCAAACTCAGGAAGTAATAACACATATGACATTAACTCTCAAGGGATGTTCAACCCTATAGAGCAATATTCTCAAAATTGGTATTTCGTAGGAACTCAAACTTTAGTTTCTCATCTATTGGATTTTGTTCTCAAATGCATAATAAACTTAGTTTCCCACTGTGAAAGTAAATATTACCCTCCATCCATGGGAAATGTATCACTATTTTTACAAAAAAAATTACAAGTTGAATACAAGAGAAAACAATCAATTCATACACAATTTCACTTCCATTATAAAATACCAATTAAACACTCACGAGCAATTCCTTATACACCTCATGAGCACTCGAGAACACGTTTATGTCTCTTTTTGCTATTCCACCACAAAGAAGGAATGTCAATTTATAGGCCTTTAACAAACATAACATCAAAACACATGATACTCATCTAGCATGCAATAGTCCACACCATCATTAAAAGACATTTGGCTTCATTCATATCATGAGCATTAACCCTAATAGTCTAATAGAAAAGAGAAAGAAAGAAAGAAATATTAATGTCTTTGAAGAGGCCAAAATGGCCTATAAGACCTGTAAAGAATCAATGGTGATTCTTGTGTAGCGGAAGAGATGTGTGTTATGTGTATGTGTGAGAGGAAAAAGGAGAGGAGAGAAACTCAAGATGGATAAGAGACAAAATGAAGTACTCAAGAAGAAGGAGATGTATATTAACAAGGAGAACATGATAAATGAAAATGTAGCATTACAAAGAGTCACAACCGACTTAGTATGAAGTATGAGGGTGCTTTATATAGAGTCACCCTCTCTCTTCATTAACTTACAACAACCACTCTCTCTCTTGGGGAATGTGAAGACTCATAATCATGGGAATATGTAACTCATTAGTTATGTGTCATAGAATATTATTCTATGACACATAATTAATGTGTAGAGAGTAGTGGTGTGACTCTTGACCTTTGAGTAATCATGGATTCTCAAAAGGTGTGTTCACACGTTGCACTATGTTAAGCTTGATTCTCAACAAGACCATACAAGTGATTACATCTTAAGTGTTGTCTTGTCTTTGAGAACAACAAATCAAAATAAAATAAATATTACTTCGTAAATATAAAAGTATATAAGATAAAAAGAGACAAGGGAAATTGGTTTTCGTCACATGTGAGGTTAATCCAGAATGGAAAGGTCTCCGAAGCGAGGGAAGCGCCTACGATGGCAGGAGATAATGGCTTTTATCTGTCGATGACAAGGGTGTTGAGGTCATGGGCCATGGGGCGGGGGCCTACATGCACGACAAATTTCTATGCCCCGATCAATTGTAACCCCTTTGTTATGTCTTGGTCGAGAGCCCATTTGTGTATCCCTTGATTGACTTGTAGCATTAGTAAGAGTGATGGGGCTAAAGAAAGTTGTGATTGTTCTTTGTGGATGAGCTTGGGTGACTGTATTCTTTCAACAACTTTTCCCAATGTCTCTTTAGCTCTAGCAAGAAAAGTCTTAAGCACCGTTGGTCCTCATATTCTATTACCTCGCGTAGCAGGCCAAAGCCTTGTTTAAAGAGAAAATTATCTCCCTCTGATTTCATAAAAGACACTACAATGACAAACATAGTGTTCTTCGGATTCCACTCCTTGATGACACAATTGGCAAATTCTTTCTTATAGAGATATTTGTGTATATCTACCTATCTCAATCTGTAATCGATGTATGAAGTTTGCAACTGCCCTATCACATTGCGCAACGCATAGGATAGATGTATGTCCATATAAGGTGGCCTGATGATGAATCCATCCTTCGATGTGTGTAAGAAATGTGTCTTATAGTGGGCCATCTTCGTACCAAGTGATATTTTGGGGTTGATCCATGTTATCTTGTTTTCCAAGTTAATAATATTAGTTTGGATCACTCTATTCTTTTCCACTTTGGTCATATTTAGATGGGGACAACCCAAGCTATATTGGAACGAGGGTAGTGCATCTATACTCATGCCATGTGACTCAAGCCATTGCTACATTTCAACATACCAACAATGAATGTCTCCATTTTCAGCTAGTTGTCTTGATGACATAAGTGCCAACCTTGGGTATCTTCGTTTAGGGATAAATTATTAAACGGTTCCAACAGAGGGGAAGGAGCTCCTCATCCTAAACTTGAATTAAGGTTGAGGCTTTGTCTCATCAAAAAAGTTCCATACAAGTTTGTCTATTTATAATATAGTGCTTTACATGTGTAGCTAATTGAGTGGAACTTCCACAATATCTTTCCCACAAACGCATAATTTCCTACTCTAGCACTAACAATGGCAATGTTAGTGCTTCAGAACCAAGTAGATTGGATTTCATTCTCCAGATTTGTCTAACTTTCTCTAATTAGATTTATGGATTAGGTAAAAAAATATGCCGACATACATATTGACCTACTCCTTTGGACGAATGGAAACCAACAAAGATGACGACAGGTTGTGTATTGGAGTCCTTATAACCTTCAAAGTGAGAACACGATGTGATTGAGACATGAGAAGAAAGTATAACCAAGGTCCTACCAACTAATCATTTCTTTATATTCTCAATGACAACAAAATAAAACATTCTTTTGCACTAAGGATTGCAAAAACTTCTAAGAAAGGAAGTGAAGACTTTTAAGAAGTTTTATACGACCACCAATCACTCAGTCTACCAAAAGAAGAAGCAAAGGAGCTATATATTTGAAAACTCATCCTTCCGTCTGCATTTCGATGTTAGAAGTGCCAAAAGTTTCCAATTTGGAAATTCCAAGTTCCAAGTTGCAAGCTGCAAGAAAACATGTCAGAAATTAGATAAGAACCATGCATTTAGGAGATAATGTGATGTTTAAAGGAAAAGTAGCATGGTTGGTCCAATGGTTAGGGTTTAGGTTACAAATCTTTGCCCATAAACCAGACATAGGTTAAAAATTTGACTCATGCCACCGACATTAAGAGTGAAATTTGAGAGCCTCCAAGATTTACTAAATATAAATATTTGGCTGAATTTACATACTTAAAACACCTTTAAAAATTAAGCAAATTGAGCAAAGTTTTCACAATATTTATCTTATTTTTGTCAAATATTTCTGATAACTTCTTGTTGTGTTGTAAAATTGGGTAAATATTTCAAAATGATTTGTCGTAAATGTGGGCAAAGTACAATGTGCTATATGAACAATGTGTAGGAGCACCATTCTCTTTATTCTCAAGATCTATGACAATCAAAAGGCAGGCACTGAGTTAGAATAAATGATAAGGATGCACGAGTATCAATGCCTAGCAATGGGCTCGGTTCGGTTCGGTTTCTTAGCCTTGAAATGAAACCAAACAATTTATTCATAATAAAAACCACCAAACTGTTTAAAATTTATGAAGCCATTTAAACGGAACCGTTTAGAGCCGAACCGTTTAAAGAATAGGAGAAACCAAACCGTTTACGAAAAATTTAGAACCAAACCAAACCGGTTTATCATAAATAAAAACCAAACCATTTTTTATTGATATTGATCATTATACTTAATATAAATTTGTGGGAGAAAATCATCATAAATTTGTTTATCATATTTATCATAAATTTTGTCATCATACTTATTATATTTGATCATCAAAAATGAAAAGGAGGCTCTACATATAATCCAGATAAAATTTAATAAGTTAACACTAGTGTTTAAAATTAAAAGTTGAAAGTTTGAACCTATAGGGAAAATTTATGAGTATTTTTTAACCTATAAACCTTTCAACCGAACCACATAAACAGAAACCGATAAGCTGTAAACTACTAAACCATGAAATTCAAAACCAAACTGAACCGAAACCAAATCGATTTGTAACATTTGAAACCAAACCAAACCGTTTATTTATCTTCGAATCTATAAACCGTTAAGCCACGGTTCGGTTTGGTTTGAGTCGAAACCGGGCCCATTGTTATTAGTGCCTGCAATTCTAAAGAGAAACAACAAAGGTGGATTGACAACTGACATTACGTGACTCACAGGATCAAGCATTTAAACTACGAGAGGGAAAGAGGCCGCATTAGATAATCACATAAATTACAAGATGTCAATGCTTGGAGAACCTATGTAAAGGTAAACAATGGGAAAGGAGAAGAGCCAAAGAGAGGCCAAATGCACAGTGAATTACAGAGAAACCTTCATAGCTTAGTATGTAAAGGTTGTTACTAATTCTCCGGCACATCATGCACAACTACCTAATGAGAAGCACACTCAATAATAATCAGTCATAGGGATACCCTTTGCTCTAGTGGAAGATTAGACCTCCATGTATTCATGTTTGTTTTTCCACGAAGGCAAAGCTCCATACACACATTTATGCATACCATCACTTTCAAATATTAGAACAATCTACACAAGAGGTATCAACCATTGTACATTATCATACAACTAAGATAGAGAATCCATTTGTAATACCATGAATCAATGAACTAAGAAAAGTAATAGATAACATTACTTCTCTTGAAAATTGCACCTTACCAATTGTTATGTATTATCTACAAGCACAATTAGTTTCATTACTTAGAGCATAAGATTCACTCAAGTTTTACTTGTACCACTAGTACTAAAGTAAACTTGTGTTACTTGACTTCAATATGATGGTTACACAAGTTTTACTTAAATAGTAGATGCTCAAAGATCCGAATATGTTTTGCCCATAAATTTGCATGTCTTAAAACTTTGACATCATTTAATTGTGGAGTATCACTTTGGATCATTTGTATCATAGACTCTTGTGACTTGTATGGTTGTATCATAGAACAATATGGTTGCATAAATAAAACATTTTGCATTATTTGTTAAAACATATACAATTTTGCAATACCTTAAGTTAATGCATGGGGTGTCCTTCATGGAGATGTTATGGAGTATGAAAGTATGCATGCTTCTCATGTCTTTCACTTTTTCCATGGGTACATCTATCTCACTTCATTTCCATCTTTTATTCCACGGTTTAGAACTAAAATTTTGGTTATTTGGCTCTTTGGACAATATGGAAAATGAAATGTGAGGATGTTTTTAATAATGCTCACATACATCTCAAAACCATGCTTATTGAATTCTGGTTGTTATTTGTCCATACCATACGTGGGCAATATGATGATCAACAGGGTTCAGCTGATGCTCTAAGGCAATGTGAAGTGGACTTTAAGAAACAGTGGCAAGGGCTTCACTTATTTTCAAATACAACTTCTGGTATGAGGTGGAATTATGCCATACCTTCTTTTTTATTGCATAGCTTGTATCTTGTGCTACTCTCGTTTCTTATATGATATCATCTATTTGATCAAATGTTGGTATTAACTTTTGTATTACAATAGAGGTGAGATGAAATGTCTCCTTCTGTTTTCTATATGTAAATTTCTCAAGTAATATACTAAGGTGTATCTTTCTTGCAAAAAAAAAAAAAACCCTTAAGTTAATGCATGCATGCAACAACCTTCTCTTGGCATGGAAAGACTGAACCATCAAGTTCAACTCCATTATTGGTGTGAACAAGTGCCAACTATCCCCTCAACCATGGTCAACAAAGAGAGTGATTTGGTTAATGTAGTAGATGGGCTATTCATTAGTTCTTCTTTCCTTGCCACCATTTTGTATCTCTATATGCTCGCTTAATAGCACATGAGATATGACTCCTCTAGTATTCTTCAATACATTGCTCATTATCATAATATATAAGCTTTTTCTTGTTTACTTTCCACCTTAGTTAATATAGTGCTATAATCACAAAGATTCTCCAATTGTTCTCCAAAATGTGACATCATCTATTATAGGAGGAGATTCTAGAAGAGGGCATCATCTATTAAACAGGGTTTATGAGTACTAGCTCATGTGACATAGACAACATCAAGTAGTGGTGATTAGAAAGCAATGTAATTGGAGTTCAATCTTGATGGGATGACCTACACATTGTGGAAGCTGAAATTGACAGGACTTCATAGGATTCATTGATTTGAAGAATTTGACGACCATGATACCTACAACCACTACAAATGTGCTGATGTAGAGAGGGCAAACTGTGAATGAAAAATTATCAATGCAGAATATGGTTCAACAAAGATCAAAGCCATTTAATGCTTGTAGAACTTTTGATTTACCATTATTTCCCTATGTTACAATAGTTACAAACGACAAGATATAGTGAGTAAACCATGACGATATATCATCATTGTTCCAATTCATATAGAACTAATAAAAATAGAATGTATGACATTTACACCTTCCATCCTCGGGTAAGTCTCTTGTTAAAAAAGTCTGGATAAGTAAAATCACATAAGAAGTTTGAAATTGCATGTGCAAAATGTCCAGCTACAACATGTCAATTGACATTTCAGTTGATTAATAACAAACTTTTTTTGATCATGCTCTGTTTATAAGGAACTAATAGAAAAGATTCACAAAACTCAAGATTCCATGATGCCCATCATTTAAAAAAGAAATCCATTCTATTTGTGTTTTCCAATCATCATTAAAATGTCAATCACAAACTCTTTTGGTATACATGACATTTTTTGTAGCTTGATTGACATCATAACGGTTTAAGCTTACATGCTAAATTTGCATTTCACACTTCATAATGATTTAAATTTCTCGCATTTCCAGAATACATGCAAAATGAGAGTTCAAGTTTCAACTACCTGGTGAGAGAATGTAAACTGATTAATTGATGCATAATGGTAATGCTGTGCTTTAATCCTAGCCTCTTATTTCCATTATTCCAAAAGATTATGCATTACACTAATTCAGAAATTTCTGACCATTTCATCATATAGTCTCTCATATAGTGATTAAGATAGTATAAAACAATAGTCTTTTTACCACTTTCTGTTTCGAAATTACATACATATACAAGATTTGTCGTTGAACTTTGGTTAGTCCATTACAATCATATTGTACAATTACAAATTTCAGTGGTTTTAGAAATCACTTGCCTAGTAGAAATACAGATGCTATGTAGTCTCTTGAGAAAATATACGTGAGACAAGTGCTTATGCTTATACACAATACCACCCATGACGCATAATTTACACTGCACACTACAATTTCATGTTTTTACTGCAACTTCTTTAAGAAAAATAAAAATAAAAAACCTAAAATCATATATACTAAGCAGACCTGCGAAGTGGGGAAAAAACAGTCATGATTATTTTCACTATTATGACTTTGGGTCTTTACAAATATTTCAAACGTTACTACAAAAGAATCAGACCCTCATGAATGATTTGTATACAACAAAAAACTGAGCTGAAAATTTGCAACCATACATACCTTAAAACTCAAAATCTAAACACAGTTGATTTAAGATGGCTTCAAAAAATTTGGTAGGAGACTCCGTTGCATGTCATCTGCTGATATTCTCATAATAGCTTTTCCTTGGAACTGTAGACTCTCCCAAATAAAGCATGTGAACCGAACTGTCATAACAACTCATGCATGTGTGTTAAAAGTGTCACACACAATAGAGCACATGTAAAGACACTCAACATGTATATATGGATACTGAATATGTAGATCCAAAATCCAATTTTGAAAATCAATAGCTGCAATAAAAACTTCAATATACAAGATCAACCACAATCATTGTCGTAGATCCTCTGCTTTAATACCTGGTTATGCCAACAAATTATTAGAACCATTCCATCTTCAATAATGATAATATAAACATGAAAACATGAGGGGTAATGATTACCTTTATGACACCTCGGGACAAAATCAAGTTCATATTTGCTTGAATTAACCTCTATATGAGGTTTGATGCTGGCTTTATATATCATACAATAATTATGTATCTCGGTAAATAAAACATTATGTACCCAACATTTGCTGTAGCTGGTTGAGTAGCGAAGGATGCAGTCTGGAAAGAGAGGAATTAAGAGCTGCCTCACCATGGAGTGAAGAACACACTTGAATCTTTTCTTTCAATAATGGTACAACAGAAATGTTGTTTATAGGATCTGCTGCCATCATCTACTAAACCAAAAACTAAGCAATAAGCATTTCTGACAAATTAACCACTAAACATTTCTGACAATTAACTAATAAACATTAATGTGAAACTAAACAATAAGCATTCATGAGAAATTAATCAATAAGCATCTTGGAACTTTACACAAGTCACAACATCATACCTTGCGTTTTCTTCTCTCTTCACTTTCACTGGAGCCCGTCGATGCATCCACTTCATGTTGAGAATCCGATGAATAGTAATCATACCTGAAAACTCTACATGAATAAGCTTCCCAAAATGATTCCTGATCAATTTTCGTGGACCTTCAAGAATAGCACTCATTGCATAAATTACCTCATTTTTTGAAATCCTCAAAATAATCTACAATTTCTCTCATTCTCTCCCCCCTTATGAAGAAGAAATCAAATCCAGCCAAATTTGGAGCAGAAAACAATAGAAGAGCATGCAAGATGTTTAATGAGAGGAAACCTAAGACAGAAAATCATTCTACAATAGCCTAGGAAGTCTCCTTCCCCACTGACACAGGTTAAAACATGCACTCAATCAATTAATTTTTGGGAAGGCACAATATCGTTATGAATTAGTAGGTGAGCAATTTATCTCTTCCTGTTGCACCTTGCACAACGTACCACTGTACTGATCTTCAAGAGTGCAGATCCCAGTAGCTAAGTGCCTATGCAAAGGGAAATGAACGTGGTTTTTTACTTTGGATCACATAATGACTGTTTGAGCCTTTATACAGGAAAGAAGAGCCCATAATAAGAATATTTACTATTGCTTTCCAAAAGGCCTTTGACACTGTCCATGTGCCCACGTACTCTAGAGACCTAGGAGGTTCCGGTAGATATGCAATGGGGAATCAGTGCCAGGACAATAGGTTGATGCCATTGTGGCTGTCTAGATTCTTTAAAGATACTTTGTACAGACAAAGACTTGTCAGTGGTGTTTAATATTGCTTCAGCATGGGTAACAAGAGCACTACCAGAGGAAAGGGTGGCATACAAATGATTCTACACATACCTAGAACTAACAAGATCACTACCCAGGAAAAGGGCCTGTGTACTCCCTTGGGGAAGCTTCCTATGGATGACTTTCTTGTAAATAAGTAGCTCTTGGTGGTCTACTGTCATGATACACTGCCATGATAGAGAGCAACGCATCAGTCACCATGATATAATCCAGGATGAGATAGACGCAGCAGAAAATTGTGACCAAGACATTACTAAGATCAGTGAATTGTATCCAACAGATTTGGGAGTATCCAAAGCACAGGTGCCAAGATAAGCACTTATGTCGTGAAATCAGAAGGAATTCCTCGCTGTTGGTATGCTAAATGCAAGAATGGTTCCTTCCAACCACATGGCATAAATTACATAATTCCAACCAGACTACCTCTGCTCTAATGTATCTTGGATTGTCCATACTTGGACATGAGCAAAGTGGAAATGAAAAAGGTAATCTGAATTATTATCATTAAATTACATAACAATAGAATTAGGTATAGTCAGTAAAGATCAATTATTGGGGGGGGGGGATTTGAAAAGAATAGAGAACTTTGAGAATTTCTAAAAATGATGGGCATTTTAAGAAAAAAATGAGGTTCACGTAATTCTTGTTAAATTATAGTTTTTACCCTTGCATGCTGACTCCATTCTGTTCCTCATCTATTTGATGTATTATGCTTGTGCAGACACTACAGGAAAGTCAACCATATAAGGAAAAGTTTAACAAACAATTTATTTGACAACAGTATCTTCTTCCCACACCTGAGGATTTGCTCTAGTCTTTCAAGGACCTGGGGTTCTTTTATGGTCAGCAAGACACACAATGCCAAAGCACAAATTTTCTTTCGTGTAAATGTGGTGAGGGAATCCACCTGCAAAGTTATTGTGAACAAAGCATTACCAGATTATCACATAAAATATCCAAAAACATATCAGAATAAATCAGAGTACCTTCTCTAGCCATGCATCAAAAAACATGAGTAACAGGCTTTTACTACTGTCAGAACTCATCTGTCCGAGTACCAAATACAATGAGGGCTGTGATATCCATTGTGCAAAAAACGATGTATTTTGCACCAATACTCTTGCAAGAATTGCACCAGCACTAGCCCGCACAATATCTGCCTCATCATTCCCCGCTATAACAATTCTTAAAAGCTTCTGAGATCAATTTAGTTTAGTGGTGTTAGAAAATTTAGTTAATCTTACAATTAATCTGGAAATTATACCAAGTATGATTCTAGATTTTACACCTAGAGAAAGCATTTTTATCTCCAGAGAAAGCAAATATTTAAGAAAAAAAAGTCCAAATAATGAGAATTAATTCATTACATTATCTGGAGATAAATCTCCAAATAAATACTTAAGAAAATAAATCTTCAATTAATTCATTACATTATCTCTTACTGTTTTTAAAGAGAATTTTACCTGTAATGTTCCTTCAAGAAGAGTAGGGGCATCCTGTGGAAAACACTGAAAGGAAACAAATTTCCTGTTAGAAAGATTAAAATATCCTTCCAGGTACTCTTGCAAAATGTTTGATGCAACATATCAAAAGGTAGTCATTTTCAGCTAGGAATCCTAGGGTTGACACATTGATTCTCTCTGATATAAGGACGCATTGCTAAAAGTTTACAATGGCCTACTACACCACAAAAGGAAATATTATTAGCCTGAACAAATTTGCCTACCACAGCTAATCACACATACAACCATATGGATTATGTGATTTTAAAAATAATAAAATGAATATGAGCATCTTTTCAGATAGTTGTCTAGTTGTAGAAATATCATGATTCATGACCAGAAGCATTGAAATTGAATCTCCTTATCTTTCTTTCTTTGTAAGGTGACTAAAACTTGACTATCATAGATCTCAATATGTTTGGTATGGCCATGAAAGATCAGATGTTTAACCATTGTTATGGCACTCTATAGCTACTGCCATATTCTAGAAAACAAATCATAATAATATAGAAACCTGAAGAATTTGAGTTACTCGCAGAAGCTAGATGGCATGAAAAATAGCTACAAATACAGTACAATACAAAATGCTACAGTTTCTTCCTAAGCCCATATTTGAAATAATACAAAAAAGGAAACAATTAGCCTTTGTGATACTGTATAGCTCCATCCATTTGAGTGAACTGTATCCAATTTGAAGGGTTATTTAACGGTCACATTTTGAATTTGACTGTATCTTTTAGTGATAGCTCATCTACATGAGTAATAATACGAAATAATGTAAATTTTCTTACTAAAAATCTTGTGTGGGATCCTGAATGTATAAGATTTAGAGAATCCTGAATCAAGAATATTTTTCTCAAGTTGCCTGAAGAATGTCTTTTTGTTTCCTTGGATGGGGTGCAAAGAATATGTGTGTCTGCTTGTGCTTGCGCATGGATGTGCATGTGTGTGTGCCCGAAGAATGTCCTTTTGTTTCATTGGATGAGGTGCTAAGAATGTGTGTGTGCGTGTGCATGCGTATGTGTGCATGTGTGTCAGACTGATGATGTGGTGTGGCTCTCAAAGCTAGGGCTCAATAGTGGATATTGAACATGATGGGCAGTCTAGATGAAACTGAGGGATCCTGCAGCCTAAAGACATTAATGATATCCAAATGTAGAGAATCAAATATATATATTAAACACATGATTGGTTCAAGAATAAGGAAAATAATCAAAGCTGACTTGCTAAAAAGGCGTAAGGAAAGTAATCATATGTAATTGGCAAAACAAATATAAGAAAAGCAATCAGGCATGGTTGGTATAATGAAAGTAATCGCATTTCATCAATATGGAGAAGATACACACCTGAATCAGCATGTCTATTACTGGAAGAGTGCACATCATTCCCTTTTCTTTAACATTCCCAACAATGTTATTCAGTATATGTGCAACTGCTGTTGAATGTACTTGCAAGAAACCAACTCCAGCAAGCAAGACATAGCTTTCAATAATATTCATACATATCTGGAAATATACAGCAACAATATGAATATCATAAACAGAACGAATGACAGACAGATTATATAGAGTAAAGTGTTAATATGTGCAGGTAAAAGAACATCTAATTGGAATGAATGCACAGTTGAGAGAGAGAGAGAGAGAGAGAAAGTTGCTAGTCATTCCAAGGATGTAGGAACCAATGGAATAATTTGTGTTCTTTTACCTGAAGATGATCAGAATTCCTTTCCATGACAGAATCAAGATGTGGAAACAATGACAAAAGTTGGGAAGTCATAGCTGGTGCATTTTTCAAAGTTATGTGCCAGAGCTAACCAAAAAAATATAATTCCTCATCAGTTTCAAAGAAACAATGCTAGCTAGTAACCATTCAGACCATATGCAGTTATAAGGTAGTGCACATTTAAAATTAACTTGCATACAGAAACAAGTTAAATTAGAATCATACTTGACAGTTATTGCCACGGCATATTTCAAAGTTTATATCCCACCACTATTAAAATAAGTTTAAAAAGACAAAACAGCAACTGACACAAACCTGCTTTAGCTAATGTTCATTTCAGAATAAGTGCTTAAATTTCACTACAAAGCATGGTATAACTTATCCTTGTAGAAATTTCATTTCTACAAGGATAACTTATTGAATGTTTTAACTGGTATAATTATAGTTGCATTCATGGTTTATGAAGCCACTTCATCTAAAACAAATATAGTGCAATGTAAATAATGAGTAAGGTACGCTAGTAGCATACTATGAAGGACTCTTTAAGTTTGAACGCTGAATCATGATTAAGAGAAAGGACATAGATTTTCTATCTGGGGATGTTTCGATAGTACCTGCAACCCATCTTCTAGCATATTGAGCTCATCAGGTTGGTTGATATTGGTACTGTAATCTAGAATTGGGAAGAGAAACTCATAGCATACTGGAGATTGCGGTCCTAAAGCACAAATAAGCCGTTGTAAAGCCACCATGACTTGTATGCGCAAAAGACTTTGGCCCTCAGATTCCTTCCACACCTATATTTTCAGGTATACACATAATACTATTCTTAACTAAATGCAATACCAGAATTCAAATGAAGATAATTTAATTGCCTTGCCTGGGGTAGAAATGAGATCAGACTTTTTGTGCATGGGAGAATGCTCTCTCCAAGGCGATCAATAACCAAAGAAACCAGATTAAAGATCTGCAACTGAAATTCAATATACAAGAATATTTTAATTTTCCATAGCCTGTAAAGTACTTCCATCATAGATTCAACTTTGTAACATAGTTTGATTAGCAAAGTAGCTACATAGATCATTTAAGCATTAGAAATATACCTTTGAGTCAAACTCTTGTGCATGATTCATGAATTGAAACAAGCGCTCCAAACACACAGGAACAAAGGCTATAAAATCTTTCTCATAGAAGTGTACATCATCTATAAGATGGTGCAAGGAGCGGCATGCTGCCAGCTGCCACAAAGTATGGATTGGTGAAATTAATTATGGTATTCTAACCCAATACATCAACCACAAACCTTTATATCCACAAGCTAAGTACAGAATACAATTGTGAAAAAGAAAGAAAAATATTCATACCTGAACTGCAAGATCACCATCACCAAGAAGTTCGATTAAAGACGTATAAACTGGTTGCCTGATATCCCCTGCTATCTGTTGCAAAACGTGTTGTTCATTTTACTCAAACAGATCAAAACTTTGAGTTTTAGAAAATAACGATATCCATTATTTCTCAGAGTTGAACTAAAACTCTTCCTAGAAAATAGTAGAACCTCAATGCCTTGCATTATGTCTTAAATGAAGTATCCATAGCAAAATATTGTACATGTGTCCTCTTAGAAGCCTAGACATATCTAAAATATAATCAAGCATTTTCTGGGAATGAAATTTTTTATATTTCAAACAAAGCATAATTATCATTCAGCTTTGGTCTCTGTCCACAAATATACCAAAGTTCATGGATACTATAATCAAATTACAACAGAGCTGGCCTAAGATTGATGTTTTACATATTACAAAAGAGAGAGCTAACATGTTATCCTTCACTGTAGAATTCCAAGTAGCATGACAAAAACGTGCTAACCTTCTTGGCCAAGAGATCCCAAATCATAGTAGCAAGAGACTTTGATAGAAAAGAGGGTTTGGTGTTAGGCTTTGGTTTTGAGCTAGGTTTAAGTTCAGATTGTGGGCTAGGGTAATTGTGCAGGTGAGGATAGGTTTAGGTCTTGGATGAGGTTTAGGTTCATAGTTAAGACTTCAAAAAGTATAGGTATGTGTTCACAAGTATATGTATATTCAAAACTTACAGTATATATGTTTTTTATGTAAAAGTAAAACCTGACTCCTATAAATGTGCAACGTTTTTAACATATACATATACCTGTTGACATCTGAACCCCAAACCTGTTAGGGTGATTGTACAGGTGAGGACAAAAACATAGGTATGTGTTCAAAAGTATGTGTATGTTCGTAAAGTACAGTATCTATGTTTTTATGTGAAAGTAATACCTGACTCCTTACAATGTGCAACTTTTTTAACATATATGTATACCCGTTCAAGTCTGAACACTGAACCTGAACCTCATCCTAGACCTAGACCTAGACATCAAATTTGATCACACTGAATTCCAATAGATTCTTGTACAGACAACATATAGCCCTGGTTTTGGTAATATGTACAGTACCAGCATGTGTTCAGGTAATGTGCCAGTTTCTAAACTAAAAAAAAGTACCCTAAACTGATGCTAATCACTCTATATTCTCGATTACAACTATATTAAATATGGCCCACCTTGTATAGCTTATAGTTTGTGTCAAAAATTTACACATAAACTAATAAGGTAGCAGAGCAATATACCCAAGTAGTTTAGGCTCTTGTCCTGTAAGCCAGGGGCTACGAATTGAACCAAAGCCCCCACCCCTAGTTGTCATTTGTGATGGCTACCAGAACCCCCCACTATGCAGAAATAAGAGCAGCACATATAACATTACACCAAAGTAGCACCTCATATGTGCCATAAAACTAAATAAGTGCTAAACACATTAAGATTTTCACTGTTTACCAGAGCCAGAAAATAATTTCCATAAAAGATAATCCATGTGTTTTCAGTATGTATACCTTACTCACCCACTGACCCAAAAGCCAAGCAACACGCCGTCGAAGGATGCGACCATTTGGATGTTTATTACACAGTTCTTGGGCAAGTGTGCCTTTATACCTGATTTAACCCCCCATGACATTAAATTATAGGGAAGAACATCTCACGAAGATTCTTTTGATTTAATAAAACTGAATTAACAAAGCTAATATACCATGATTCAAAATCAATTGAATGGTAAAGATCATAGTTAGCAACCCCAGCTGCATTATAAGCAGCTTCTTTTAAAAGCAATTTCTGATTAATTTCAATTTCCATATCTGGCGGTGCAGGAGGGCAACCATCCGATGCTTGTTTTAAGATTTGAACAACCAATGGAGCCAATTTCTACATCAATACAAACAAGATGAACATGATCAGCATCATCTTTGTAGATGTTTGGTTACTTTCTTCTGTCACTTTCATTGACATGCCAGTGAAGCTAGCAAAGGCTATGGATTAAAATCAACAAGTTTTGTAAAACAAAAGAATAAAGTACCTCTCGATATTTTTCAAAAAGTGTGAGATACAATGATTCAGCACATGGTCTTAGTTTATCTTTCCACTGCACCATATCTTGTTCATGATAGAAAGTTTCCGCACCATGATCCCATTCCTCTAGATCAGTGGATGTAAGTGCAAAATACCTAGCAACAAAGTAAAAGACAAAATCATTTCGATCAATTGAAAGTAGGATTGTAAACTGATGGACTATGGAAACCACAGCTACACCCTAATAAAGCGACTGAACTAGATTTAGCATTCACAAATAAATGAATAAGAGAGATAGAGATCTACAGGTATGGATGGGAGAATGACTTATAGGCTAACAGGAAATACTTTGGACATGTATCCAATGAAAATGCTTCTGAAAGTCAGGCGGATTTATTTTGTTCTTTTCCATTTTATTCCTGACAAGCCAGTGCTTGGATATATGGACCAAAGTTCTCCTTTTGGACTTTCAAGAAGTCCTGAATAATTACGGATTATTATACAAAATTATTTAATGCAACTCCTGCCTACTTAAAAGGAACACCTTTGCCTTTGTTTTATTTAGGGAAAGTCTACCTGACTGTAAAACAATCAGGTGTATAGGCTACCACAGGTAACCTAATCCAGATACTTCAGGATTGCTTCATCAGACAATCTCTATTGAGTGATGCTCAGGATATCATTTCGTTATATTTCAGGTAATTACATTACAAAGAGAATGTCAGATGGCAAAAAACGAATCAAGCTGTCAAGAGTAGCTGGACCTCTTTCACATAGAATACTCAGACACATCACATGAATATATGTTGGGAATGCAAACAAATGCCTTTGAAACTAAGCACCTCTTTTTCATGAGCAGATAGAGCTTATTGCAGGGTGACAGCTCCAGAACTGATCTCTCCCTTCTGCAATTTCTCTCTGCACATTTTCTCTCTAGAATTACTTTATTCCAACATTTATTACAGTTCATGTACCTACCACTACTTCTTTACAGCATTTAATGCATTGTTTTTTTCTCTCCACTCGTTCAGTACATTAACTCATTATATTAACTAGGAATATTGTATTTCCTTTCATAAATGCAGGGGTTACAAAACCTACTCTACATGTTTGTATTTGAAGGCTTTGAGCCTCACAAAGAAATATAGTTCTTGTTTTAGCTTAATGTCAAGCTGCTCTTAGCTTCTTTGGCATCTTAAAATAGTTCTCAACAGTTTTCTCACTTGGTATCAGAGCTATGAGGTCTCCATAACATCCCTCATATTTATTTCTTCTTCTTCTTTGAGTAGCCAACCATTTGTCTCCTTTTTTCCATTTCCATCCTCACCAATACGAGGACACTCTCAAACAGCCATATATTCTCCCCATTGACCTATCATTTAGAAAGTAAGCAACCCTTGTGCACCTAGTTAGGACAATCGATTTATAGCTTTAGAGGAGGGATTCATGGCTTCCAATGACACTATTATCTCTTCCACCATTCTGCAACTTCCGAAGAGTCTATTCTATGGAGCCAACTATCTAGATTGGGAATTTCACATGATGACATTGTTGCAATACCATCGTTTGTGGAGTATTGTAAAAGGAATGGAGCCCAATCCTAAGGCTACTTCTATTGTTTCATCTATAAGACCCACACAGGATGCAATCGACTCTTGGCCAGACAAAGATGAATGTGCTCATGCTTTCAAGCTCTTCAACATGAAGCCTCAAGTTGCTTGTCAATTTCTCAGCAAAGATGACAAGAAAGCTAAAGAATTCTGGGATGCAGTCCAACAAATGTGGCAAAGGAGTAGACTATGAGGACACAGTTTCTCCCACAACAAAGTATACTTCTGTCCGATGTGACCTACAACTTGCTGCCCGCTACAATTGGTGTATATTCCAAATGGATGTTAAGTCTACCTTTTTGAAAGGCGAACTAATGGAAGAAGTTCCCCCTGGATTTGAAATTTCAGGTCAGGAAGGTATGGTTTATAAGCTGAAGAAAGCATTACATGGCTTGAAAAAAACTCCCAAGGCTTGATATGACAAGATCAATTCTTTCTTTGTTTCCCTTGGATTCGAACGATGTTTTGCTGACAGAAATTTCCACGTCCTACCTCAAGATGGTTTGATGTGTCTAGTTATTCTATATATAGATGACTTGCTAACTACAAGTTCTTTTGAAGCCAAGATAGAGTAGCTTCACACTGAGTTAAACGCGACATAATGGTAGATTTATGATTTCCACTTTTCTTCTTGGGCATGTAGGTCTATCATTCACACGACACAATGGTAGATTTATGAAACCGATAGCATGAATGATTGCAAGCCTCTATCACCTAGGACTGAGAGGAGGTGTTGGAGATTGCTGGCAATAAATAGAAATGCTAAATCTTCAACCAGCTCAAAACAGCTGAGTCACAATACTTCAAGAAGTGAAACTGTTGAATAGAACCCTAAAGTTAATGTTCATGATAACCAATCACTAGAGATATACTAGAGTCTAGGTCCAAATAATAAACTATATGGTATGAGCCTCTATACCTGGGATAACTAAGTTTTAATTCTAGGATAATCCTTCTCATCAGATCAACTACACTATCTTATCAAGACAGTGTTGACCATAGATATTTTGAGTATATGAAGAGACAATTGTTACAATAAAAAAAAGTTCGTTTTAAACCTCTTCTGATTGTGATGACCTATTTTTTCTAGATATGAAGACCTTCGATGTATCATTTTAGTATTCACATTAGTATTATTTACACAGGGGAAAGTTACTAGGGCTACCAAAATTATTTCACACATAATATTACTGACTACAATTTAAATGAGAACAGAGGATATGAAGATACCTATGCTCAGTGCTTCAAGAAAAAGTAATATACGAGTCTAACCTGCGAACTAGAATGTCACAAAGGAGGAGGACATGTTGGTCATCAAGCAGAGACTTCAATATTCCTTCTGCTTTTCTAGCAAGGGTTTCCTTTGCCTCTTGGATTGTAGGAGATGTTTGTCCTAAAACTCGGCCTGTGCCCATGACTGTATATTCTTTACACTGAATGACTGTCTGAATGAAGATCATACTGTATATCAAAAGCTGCTCAAAGGAATCAGCATAATTCTGTGGTTCGGTGATTAGCCAATAACACAGTTGCAACAATGGAGGAAGTATAGTGTCATCAATGAAAGTATAAGGGTGTACTGTCTGAACATCCACAAGGGTTTTTAACAATTTTAAGCATGCTTTCTCAAAAAATCCCCGTGATGGATGGCCTTCTTGTAATGCGGACCCTGCATGACAAATTGTAAAAATCACATATGCGTACATTTGGAAAGGAAATTGGCCCTTTATAAATACAATTAATTTAAAAAAATTGTGTATGTTGTGAAAAGAGATAAAAACTCATTGTCAAAGTCACTGAAGCGATTTCCTCACCATAGCCTACAAAGTATTTAATTTGCTGCACAAAGTGAGGACAGACTTGCTTTACTGCAGGAACCTCCTGGAATATAAAATCACTATCAGAAGTTGGCCCTTACTAAGCGAGTATTTAATTTGCTGCACAAAAATATATGTTCTGATGTGTGGGATACTAGTGTTAAATATTTTCACCTGCACAGTTTTAGCATCACTCGGAAAACCAAACTTCAGCATTCGCCGCAGAGCTTTAAGGCAAAGAAGCCAACGCTCACACCTCAATTCCAAAAAATTTCTACTTTCAAGTGAAAGTAAGCTACTCTCTGGGTTGGGCAACAGACTTGAAAATTCCTTTAATAAGCTTTGGGTATCCTCATGCCAATGATGCCAAGTGTAGTCAAAAAGGTGGGATGTCACCTGCATTTCCACAAAGTAAATTATACATTATGCATTCTGTAGATATTAATCAAAATCTTATTATATATCTAGGAAATTGATGATAGAAGAGTGTTTTTACAATTTAAGGAAAGTAATGACATAATTACTGTCGTAATACTATTAGTCAGTTGTGTGTAAGCTGGATTTTCATTACTGGGTCATCAAAGAGTCATTTGGGTGACCTAAGTTGAAAATTTTCTCATGTCCTCCCAAGCTTTCATCAATACATAACTTAACAGTCATGTTCCAAATTATTATTATCCACATGAACATTTGGAAAATAAATTAAATAGATCACACAGTCAAAGAAATCATAAGTACAATCACAAACAGAGTGTAATAGAGTACTCCAAAGTCATGGCAAGCAGAACCTCATTTCTTTCTAGGAAGAGAAACCCATCAATATTCACCTCCATAAGATTTTTCTGATCTGCAATCAATCTTTTGGTAGACAATTCTTTCAAAACTTGGTTCAGCACCATATACACCCTTTCACTCAGAAGAACATCTCCCGACTGAAGCTTTTGTACCAATACTGCAAATATGTCTGGCCTGAAGAAATAACTCCACAGATGTAGTAGATAAATAAAGGAAAAAGAGAAATAAATAGCTCATTTACATCATTTCAAAAATGAAATTGATAGTCATGTGATCATCATCCAAAGATTTTACATCAAGCCAGTCCTTGTTTCATGTAATAACATCATTGACATGTCACGACATAGACAAGTGTCATCACAATCTTGTAAAAACTGCCTCTCTAAGTAGACAAGAAGGTGACCTTGAAAAGTATGTGATGAAAAACAGGTTCTGGCGTCCTGGTTTTTGTAAACGGTGTTGGAATTAAATATGAGTCAAAGAAAGAAGACAAAGGACATTGCTCCTTGTCATTAGAAGCTCTTACGAAGAAGTTTTGCAAGAAAAGATGCATTATGGAAAGAACTTTGATGCACCCTTTCTTGCGAAAATTCTTCATAAGAGTTTCTAGTGACAAGGAGCAATATTCTTTGTCTTCAAGTGGAGCACACAGCCCAGGTGTATAAGAAATGTATGGTAACTACATCACAAAGTTTAAAGAAATTTCAATAGATCAAACCTCTCAAGAATGAAGCAGAAGATCAAGAAATTAAAACTTTGAAGCTGCTCGAGAAAATGCTATGACATTTGGGAGATCCATTCAAAATTTCAGTGTCATCAATTGGTCAAGCTTTCATACATCAGCATTACATTAATTCTATCCAGCCGTTTGGTGATAATGTCTTATAAATTCAGTAGACATCACTTCAAATTTATTACCAGCATGTTTGGCTATTCCAATTTTCTCCTAGATACATGAATGTCAGTCATTGCAATGCCATAGCTCTCTATATGGAACAAACATAGTCAAATTCAAAACAAATTGCTCTTCAGCTCAGTATGTATTATGCTATTGCAAAGGTTTCAGTCAAGAATAATTCATATTTAAGGATTTATTTGGGATTTTACCATTCTTTTGGATAGTCGATGCGTGCAATCTTAGATATCACTAATGCCAGCTGTAAGGCAATCTGAGATCAATGAGCAATACAATGCATTCAGAACTTTAAAGCTGATATTGATATGCCATAAATGTTTATAAAGTAATCTCTTTTATGTACAGAATAGAGGAAAATGCCATAATGCTTAAACAAGGATGGATTGTTGATGTGACCTGATTGTCTTCTTCTCTAATGAGTTCCAACAGCTTATTTCGCACATAAGACCTCTCGGAATCACTTAATGCCCTGGAAATCAAGCCCATACATCACAGATCAGTTGTACATTCACTAAAACAGTTTCTCAGCATACAGCATCATCATCTAACAAGATCCATGTCAGAGTCAAGAACGTCTCATATATACAGCATAAATTTTGATAAGCATACTGGATTCAGAAGTGCTGGGGAAAGACTTGATGATAGTATACAAGTTTAATAAGTAATTTCTCCTTGTAAATCTTCATAAGTCTGGCTGAATCTTGTAAAGGTACAAAGGGAATCTCCAGTGTTCAAGAAACAATGGATGTGTTCACTAAAACAGAAGTTCAAACATATTTGAGTTTCCAAGTGGAATAACTCATTAAGAGAACGAAATTCAACGTAATTATATAACTCTTCTACTAGTTCCCTTGGTTTTGTGGCATTTTCTATAAATTTCCTCTAAATTTAAACATGAAAAGGAAACCAAGAAAATTAATAAAGACAAAGTTTCCCAAACACCATCTCGTACTCATAAAACATTTGCTCTTCCCATTTCGTGGCTATTACGAGAAATTGGATATAGAAAAAGTACTCCATGGCCAGCCAATAATTGAAAAACAGATTTAGAAGGTGAAAAGGTTTCATGAACTTACGAAGAATCTCTCCGAAACCTCCAATATCGATTGATGCTATTCTTGAGATAAACAGATGCTAACCACCTGGCACTGCGTTGAACACTGGAATCTCTGGAAGCTATGATCTCCTGAGTATAGACCAAATGCAAGGCTGGGTAAATAATCAATTAGCACCTTTCAACTTTCATCAGGAAACATCTAAATTCTATTCTAGATAATATTTCCAAGACAATCATATCAACTTGCTTACCAACATGATAGAGTAGGCACAGTATACTGTCCAGATCTTGGTTACAAGAAATCAAGATCCAAAAGTATACCTATCACATCTTGATTTGATAAAACTTGAAAAAATTAAGTTTCATACTTTCATTAGAAAATATGTCACATTAGAAGCTTGCTTGGTTGTCTGATATCTTACATCCATAGCCTACTTTAGATCATCTTTCCGTACAAATCATATCAGCTTACTTACCAGCAAGATAGAGTTGGAACGGTGTTACACATCTTGATTATACCAAGCAGTATATCTTTAATTATTTATTAGAAAACACATCAAACTAATATAGGAACTACTGTTGATGCATTAACAGCCTACTTGAGTTCATCATTGCAAGAAAATCACATAGAATTAATTACAAACATGACAGAGCTGAAACAGTATGCCTTTAGTATCTTCATTACTAAACATGTTTTACTCTTTTGAGTGGAAAACACATACAATTAACAGTTTCCTTCATCTTCTGAAGACTAATGTAGGTCATGTTCACCAGATAAATCATAGCAAAGCTTACTTAGAAGCAGGATAGGGAAAACATGGTATAACTTCTGCTCTTTTGAAAAGAAGACACATTAAACATGCAGTCTTCTTCAATTTCCATGGCCTAATTTAGGCCATCTTTACTAGAGATTTCAATATCACTAACCAGCAAGGTAGAGAAGAAATCAAAAAACGTCAAACAGTACACTTTTCACTCTTCTGACAATAAAATACATCAAAAAATATGTCTGATTCTTCTTCCATAACCTAATTTACATCATACTTCCGAGAGAATCACACCAAACGTACCTACAATCAAGATAGAGCAAGATAGCATACAACTAATGCGACTAACAGTCTGGTTCTTCTGCCATGACTAATTTAGGTCGTCATCTTTACGATATAAATCACATCAAAGCTCAGTTACCAGAAATATAGAGAAAGTAGCAGTATAATTTTCCAGTCTTTTGAATAGAAAACATAACAAACTAGCTTTCATGTACATATCAAACAAATCTAGGTCATTTTTGCGCGAGGAATCATACCAAATGTTACTTACCAGCAAGATAGAGCAGAAACCCGGTCTGCATTCACAGGCCACCATGGCAGCTTCAGCAGGCTTACGCAAGGACTCGTCCTGGCTCAATGCATTCTCGAGTAGGGTGTAGATCGCTACGAGGTCTGTAGAGGAGAGCGCCATAGCTGAGCTCCGATCGTCTGAGAGAATCAGAAGAAGAAAGGAGGAGGAATGGCTTTCGCTTTCTTCACTCTCTTTCTCATGAGAATTTGGTTTGTTCGATGAAAAATACATATATGTATGTATAATGTACATATATGTGCCTTCCTTCTCAACGAAAAAAGATGTTCCAAACTCATTCTCCTTCTTTAAGCGAGTTGTAGTGTGTTTCTTCGCACTCCATAGGAGAAGGAGAAGGAGAAGTGTCATTTTCTGATGTAGTGCATGATCATCTCAGTTGGTTGGGCCCCGTTGTCACACGAAAGAGATTGGCTTGTATTGTCGACATAGAAATGGCCGGAAAGATGGGGGGATGGATGTTGATGTGATCTAGAATCACCCCCCATCAAATACGCAGACTACATGATCTCTCCGGCCCGAGAATAGTGCAATGAGATATTCTCCATGTATGGATTGCTTAGGGATATGTGTGCTTAAGAGGTTGGGGTGGGTGTCTTCAACTTATGGAGAAAGACATAGATAGATAGATAGATAGATAGATTATATTATCATCTTCGGAGGTCAAATATGACCTATGAGACCAAAAATATTACATTTCACGTGATACGTGTGAAAGTGAGTAGCGACTCTCGATGTTCAAGAACTTTACCAATGAATGCTGCAATCGAGAGTGCACATTGTAGTTGTGAGAGAAATTCGTGCAAGGATTGGGCTCGATCAAAGAGATGTGGAAAGCATGGTCGAATATGATCAAAGGCAGAGCATTGTATCCCAACGTGTGATACTAAGACTCGCGAACTTGTTTAGGGCAATGTGTGCATAGTCGGCCACTCTCATCACTTGTGTCCCAACGCCCCATCTCACATTGCAATGCATGTGAGCTAAGTCACATGGAAGCAATGGTTTGAATGGCAGATAATGGGATGGGCTCTAACATGCATCTATCTGTATGGTTTCCCTGTTCCGCAAAGAATATGGTTTTGTAGTTAGGTGCAACATGTGTAGTATAATGCGTGACGCGTGAGCTCCCACATTTGTCCCATGTCATGATACATTGGCATTGCAAAAACGCCTCATTTACTAAGGAATCTAGTGATGCATCATGAAACAAGTGTCTTCCATCCCATCTACCAAACCATTCTTCTATATATTGCATCAAACCGGAACACAAAAAATTGCTTTTATGCACCTTTTGGATCTTTTTTCTTGCTTCCCATGCAATTCTAGGAAGTTGATGTGAGGGACTTTTTTGAACCTTAAGCATGTATTCAACAACCCTTTCCATGGCCATGATATCAATGGGAAGCAATCTCGTCTCAAGGAGGAGGGTGTAGGGCATTTGTTTCTCAACTTGTCAATACTTTGTAAGAAAAAGTTTGTTGACATTTTCAAACTCATTCCACGTAGATTTAGGGATGCTACCGTCCCATACTTCCACCATAGAGAAGAACCGGTGTCACCAAAGTGTCAATAAGATATTTCTCAAGGACCCAACACTTAGTATCTCCACGATTGCATGTGTTGTCAAATGCATAGTATGCTCACTTACCCGCCTCTAATCAGCGTGTAACACATTCATTCTATTTATGATTTGAAGGAATGTCGAGGCCAATATATTTGAAGCTTTCCACACATTCAAGTGGCTAATTGTTGTACATAATGCATGGTTCATCTCTTTTTTGGCTATTCACAAACATAATCTTTGTTTTAGAGCTATTGACACTTAATTTACTATGCATGCAAAAAAATTCCAATGCCTTCATAAGCTTTTGTGCATCTCCTAAAGTATTTGCAAAAAACACTACATCATCTGCATATAGCAAAAGCATAATCACGACATTCCCAATGGCAACTTCTTCAACACATTCTACCTTTACAAACTTGGTAACCATTTCTTCCAATTCATAAATGCATAGAGAGAGACACAGAGCGAGAGAGGAGACTAAGAAGTTATAACAAGTTGTTTTTTCATATAATTGTGTGTTATTACCCAAAAAATACGAGGGGTGCATTGAGGATGTGATTTAAGTTATCACTCCATTTATCTATATCATTGATTATTTATTAGGTTTAGGTGATGATAGAACAAACAATGCTTGGGGCGGAGGGATGCCCACATGCATTGTTTTTTTCATAAGCAATTGTTTGTAGTTATTGTTTTGTCTCGCAATGTTAGGTGATTGTCTAGTCCCTCAAAATGGAGACTTTGTGGCATTATGGTTTATAAATGAAAACGTATACAATTTGATCTTATGATGATATTTCCCCTCTACGTGATTGTTGTACTTAAGCATTGCATGGTATAGATTTTTCATATGGATGGACTTTGTCATGCAATACTGAGTTGACTATACAAGTGGTTTTAGACAAGGTTTGAGGCTAATGCACATTCATCGATTGATGTCGAGGAAGTCATATACGTGTTGTGCATATCATTCTTTACTCAATAATTGAGGTTTTAAAACTTGAGAACCATTATGACAACTTAAATTGGCTAGTAAATGTTTATCACCCAAAATAATCATTCTAGAGTATTACATTATTGTGGGAGAAATTGGTGAACAATATTGCCATTACAAAGATGATTAACGTGAAAATAGTCAATGACTTGATTAACTAATGAATGGAATTTTAACATCAAGAAAAACAACGCAAGGCCCCCTAGTTATGTATACCTTTCTCAATGTAAGTGCATTTATGAGTAATTTATTTACTCCCCAAAGTAGCAAGGGGGCTTGATTGAAATTTTAGTTCATGTACCACCATGTTACAATAGCACATGGTTTATTATGTTAATGGTCCATATAAAATAGCAATTTTGGTTTTGAATTTTAGCACTTTACACACGCACCTCCCTTAAAGATGTTTTCACAACAAATGGTGCACCATATATCTTGTTGACATGAGCACCCTCGTGTTATTCGTTATTTTGAATATCTTGGATTCGCTAAAAAAAGTGACCTAGTATGTCAATTTTGTGGTTTCAAATAGCCAATTACACACACCTTGATGAGTTGTGTTTTAAGCATTATGACATTTACTTTTGGGAAAGGGATAATGTATTTGGCCTAAAGTAACATATCGTGGTTCTCTTTTTTGGCACTTGTATGATAGAAAAAAAGTGATGGAACATCCCAAGTGGACAAGGCAAATTGTTACCAAGGTAATATACCATGATGTAAAATATCCATCAAAGTGTTGGATTCCATATATGTTGGCCAAATTGTCTTGTAGGGCTCTTTTTTGTCCCTCAAATGCACACATGCCATAAAATTCCTACCCAGAGACAAGATGGCATTGGTATGCATCGCGAGCCTCTTTAAAAAAACATTTATTGGGAACATTATTTGATTATTTACATATAATGTTGCATGTTATAGACACTCTCAAGTCTGAACCAAGGGCGCATATACATAATCATAGTTTGAAACATGGGTGGATACCCGCAAATGATAGTTTAGCTTTACTCCAAAACATAAGTTTTTTCCTAATTTTCAATAACAAAGAAGCAACCTGAATTTCTGAAGAAATATTCAACCCTACTTGACATCCCAAATATCTAACTGAAGTGCCCTCGGGAACCCATCTGAAATCTGGATGAGGACTCCATTGTGGAGTTGTGGAATCAGACGACACCCAAAAACCCACTGATTTATTCCAATTAAGTGCTGCACCTGCAGCTATACAAAATGTTTGCATTGCTGTGTACATTTTCTGCAGATTATTATTGTGACAATCCAGATACAAACTTGTGTCATCAGCAAATTCTACATCAACCACATTTATCCCATCAATGGGCATTGCTATTCCTTTTAATCCAACATCTTCAGCAGTCAAAAACAAACTCATTGCTTCAGCAAAAAACAGAAATAGATATGGTGCAAGTGGACAGCCTTGTCTTACACTTCGGGAAATTTGAAACTCATCACCTTTAACCCCTCCAGCCAAAACAGAACTGCATGCTGAATTATACAAAGAAGACACTCCTATCACCCATTTCTCCGGAAAACCCAATCTTACAAGAGTACCCTGAAGAAATTCCCAATCAACACGATCATATGCTTTTTCAAAGTCAAGTAACAAAATCACTAAATTCTCTTTTTTCTTCCTAGCCAAGGCAATGGCTTCCCAAAAAAAGAACAAATTATCCAGTATACTTCTTTCCTGAATAAAACCTGTTTGGGTGATATGAATCAAATCATGCAAAAAAGGTTGCACTCTCAAAGCCAATGTTTTTGCAAAGACTTTATATATTGTATTTAACAAAGTTATTGGTCTCCATTTTCTAATATCATCTGATATACCTTCACCCTTAGGTATTAAATAAATCAAACCAACTGCCATACTACGAGGCATATACCCAGTGTCAAAAATTCTTTGATAAGCTTTTGTTAAATCTTCCCCAATATATTCCCAATAATTGAGGAAAAAATGTGGAGTAATTCCATCCTCCCCTGGACAAGACATAAGACTTAAAGCTCTAAGTGCATTATGTATTTCCATAATGT